>NC_072773.1:2143613-2275705 GCF_022539595.1 Amphiprion ocellaris
GACATAGTATACTATGGCGTTTTTTTGCGCCAAAATTCATGATGATTTTTTTTTCAAAGAAAACCTTTCTGGAGTGTTTTTCACGGCCTCCTCTACATTATTACATGTTAAATCAACACAGTCTGCCAGAATAACCATAAAAAGATGCAAACTTACTACAAGAAGATGCAAAATAACTAAAAAGACTTGTGAAAACATAATAATGAATCAAAAGAACCACAAGAAGATGCAACATCACTTCAAAAAGATGAAATATCACCACAAAAATATGGAAAAGAACCACAATAAAAAAATCTTTGTGTCAAAAATAGCAAAATAACCAAAAACAAGATGTAGAATCACAAAAATAGAGTCAAAGTCACGGCAAAAATATCCAAAAACCATGTAAAGAGTCCAAATCAGACACCTGCATCGACAAACACCCATTAAAGATCATTACGCAACAATGTAAAATATCCACATGAACACTAAAAATCAGCCCCGGATAAGAGCTGTCGATATAAATTCTATTTCCAGAAACCTTTTAATTTGTGTCTCAGTCTGTTTGATGGTTTCAGTAGAAAACATAGATAATTAAAGTGAATAATAAACTCTGTTAGATGATGAATAAATGAACGCCTGTCTAAAGACGTCTGTGTGTTTGTAACTGTCAGTATAAATAGACGTCTCACAGCGTCTCTGTCCTTATTTTTGGAAGCAGTTTGGACTCTAATTGGCTGAATAATTAAACCGCTGGACCTGATCCAAGCGTGTAAACTATTTCTGCCAGCAGACCAAGAACCAAACAAGGAAACTGGTCCAGTGAGAGGCAGAAAAAACTAAAATCCACCTTTTAATTCTGGATGTTGGTGTTTGGTTACAAGTTTAAGTCGATTTACTGACATTTCTACAAGCTGGTTTGAAATAATCTCGGTTGAAACGCTTAAATCAGTTCATTTCTGTTTTTAAAGGCGTCACTTTTTCCAGGTGTTTTGTTAAAGAAGGTTCCAAAAATTCCTGTTAAAAGCTGATATTGGTTTGTTTCAGAGTCATTTCTGAGCTAATTCTCTTCGCTAGCTTGATTGTAGCTTCATAAGAAGAGAAAGTTCTAGAGTAGACCTACCGATAACTGTACAAAGTCTGAACTTAAACAGAAATAAAAATACAACAATGTAAATTATGCAAAATAATAGAAAAAGATGCAACATCACCACAAGCAACATGCTAAATCTCCAAAAGGAGTCAAAAATAACCAGAAAAATATGAAAAATTATGCCAAGATGCAAAATAATCAAAAACTGGTTGCTGAATCACTAGAAAGAGTCAAAATAATCAAAAACAGGAAGTAGAATCAGTATGAAGGTGCAACTCTGAACATTAAATGATCATTAAATGATTTGGAACTTTTTTAATAATAATGGATTAGATTTATATAGCGCTCTTCTAGACACTCAAAGCACTTCACAATGAATCCATTATTCATTCACTCTGGTGGTGGTAAACTGCATTTGTCGCCACAGCTGCCTTGGGGCAGACCGATGGAAGCGTGGCTACCAATCCACACCTCTGACCACCACCAACATTCACACGCATTCATACTCCAGTGTGAGTAGCAGCACTGGAGGTCAGGTGGGTAAAGTGTCTTGCCCAAGGACACAACAGCACATGACTAGGACAGAGGGAATCGAAACGCCGACCCTTCGATCATTGGACGACCCGCTCTACCACCTGAGCCACAGCCGCCACCATTTCTGTTAATTTTGTACTAATTAAAGATTGAAGGTTCAAATCATTTTGGAAAGGTTTGTGTCATTTCAGTCAAGTTTTGAGTAATTTAGGGAAAGTTTTAAAGCATTTTCCATGAATTTCAGCTGTTTTGTACAATTTTCTAGTCTTTTTGACTTCAAGGACCTGGAATGTTCTAAGTGATACTAACCTTAAAGACTGGAAACAGGAAAGGAGAACGTCCCCTGGAGAAAGTTCTAGAGTGGATCTACTGACACCTGGAGAAAGTTCTAGAGTAGACCTACCAACACCTGGAAAAAGTTCTAGAGTAGACCTACCGACAACTGGAGAAAGTTCTAGAGTAGACCTACCGACACCTGGAGAAAGTTCTAGAGTAGACCTACCAACAACTGGAGAAAGTTCTAGAGTAGACTTACCGACAACTGTAGAAAGTTCTAGAGTAGACCTACCGACAACTGGAGAAAGTTCTAGAGTAGATCTACCGACAACTGGAGAAAGTTCTAGAGTAGACCTACCGACAACTGGAGAAAGTTCTAGAGTAGACCTACCGACAACTGGAGAAAGTTCTAGAGTAGACCTACCGACAACTGTAGAAAGTTCTAGAGTAGACCTACCGACAACTGGAGAAAGTTCTAGAGTAGATCTACCGACAACTGGAGAAAGTTCTAGAGTAGACCTACCGACAACTGGAGAAAGTTCTAGAGTAGACCTACCGACAACTGGAGGAAGTTCTAGAGTAGACCTACCGACAACTGGAGAAAGTTCTAGAGTATACCTACCGACAACTGTACAGATCACTGATTAATATCTGATATCTGTTTTTTTAAGCCTGAACTTAAACAGAAATAAAAACACAACAATATTCAGGTTCATGGGGACTTTTTCTGCAGGAATTCTAACTATTTCCTGGTGAACAGAAGCTGTGAGTTCTTGGAGTTTCTGCTGATTAGTTGGTGAGAAGACTCAATAAATCCCGGCATCCGTCCTGATCTGGGCTCAGTTTTTAGCAGAACTCTGATGTGTTTCCTCCTCAAATGCAAACAGTTGCGTTATTTTGTTGTTGAACCCAAACATCTCGTTCTAAAGTGCAGTTATTGAGAATATTTCATCCATAAAGCGTCTGATTAATAGTGACGGTGGAACATGGAAACACCATCCAGTCTTCTTCAAATTCAAACCACTTCTTTCCTCGTCCTTCACTTTCGTTTTCATCTTCTGATCTCCTTCCTGCAAATTGAGTTTCCTTCGCTTCCATTATCTGCCGCTGCAGCTCCGCCCACAGCTTCCTCCATCCTAAACCCTAATTCACTTAACCTGAGTGTGTGTGTGTCTTTAAATGTGTGTGTTTAAGTGTGTGTGTGTGTTGCTAGTTCAGATCCAGGGATCAATACTGAAGATGAGGATGTTGTTTCTGCTCTCCGGTGTCCTTGTCTCATGTCTGGGATTGTCTAGGACATGTCATCAACACACAAACACACACATAAACAGACAGACACACACTTAAACACACACTTTAACGCACACACTCCATGTGGTCTCCGTTTACCGTCATGGTGACTCAGTAATTCCTGACTGGAATATTTAACACTGAAGAAACTGCAGCACAAAAACACAACCCGTCACTTCTGTCGCCTTTGGGTGGCCAAAATGACTCGTAATTAATCTAAAATCACTAGAAATACATCTGAAAAATACCTACAAATATTTTTTAAAAATGCCCCAAATGACTCAAAAAGTGTCTTAAATGCATTCAGACTGAGCAGATAATTGTCCAGAAATACAATTTTATCAAAATTGCAACATAATCTTTAAAAAATGACTCATAATTTGTCTAGAATCACTAGAAATATGTCCAAAATACCAATAAATGTGTTAAAAATGTCATAAATGATTCAAAAAGTGTCTTGAATGTGTCCAAAATGAGTCAATAAATGTCCAAAAACACCTCGAATCTATCAAAATTACAAGAAGATCTTTACAAAATGACAAAAAAAGTGGCCAAAAAGATTCACAATTCATCCAAAATCACTAGAAATGTGTTAGAAATGTGACAAGTTACTCAAAAATTGTCTTAAATGTGTCCAAATGAGCCAAAAATTTCAATTCAATTCAATTCAATTCAATTCAATTCAATTTTATTTATATAGCGCCAATTACAGTCAAATTGTCTCGAGACGCTTTACAGAACCCATATGCCTGAACCCCCAGAGCAGCCCTAAGGAGACAGTGGCAGGAAAACACCCTTTAACAGGGAAAAAAACCTCGAGCAGAACCAGCTCTAATGTGGGGGAACCATCTGCTGCTGGCCGGGTGGGTTGAGAGGGACAGAAGAGGTAGAGAGGTAGAGATAGAGGGATGGAGGTAGAGGGGTAGAGATAGAGAGGTGGGGGGTGGGACACAAGGACCATAAAACACAACCACACATCTGAAGCATCCAGCATCCAGCTCTGGGACCAGGGACACTCGGAGAAAGGACACAGAAAGAAACAGAGTGAATGTAATGCAATAATGGTATATATAGTAAATACATAGGTAGTTAGAGAAGGGCTCAGTGCATCAAGAGAGGTTCCCCAGCAGTCTAGGCCTATAGCAGCATAACTAGGGGCAAACTAAAGGGACGTCAAGAGGGGAAGTCAGTTGTGCAAATGAAAACACCAGCATACCCCGTCAGGGTCCCCCAGTCAGCCCTAACTATAAGCTTTGTCAAAAAGGAAGGTTTTAAGCCTGGTCTTAAAAATAGAGAGGGTGTCCACCTCCAGAACCCAAACTGGGAGCTGGTTCCACAGGAGAGGTGCCTGATAACTGAAGGCTCTGCCTCCCATTCTACTTTTAGAGATTCTAGGAACAACAAGTAAGCCTGCAGTTTGAGAGCGAAGAGTTCTGCTAGGATAATATGGTACTATCAGGTCTTTAAGATATGATGGAGATTGGTTGTTAAGAGCTTTATATGTCAGAAGAAGGATTTTGAATTCTATTCTAGATTTCACAGGAAGCCAATGAAGAGAAACCAATATAGGAGAAATATGATCTCTCTTGCTAACTCCCGTCAGTACTCTGGCTGCAGCATTTTGGATCAGCTGTAGATGTTTCAGAGAGCTATTGGGACAACCTGATAATAAGGAACTACAGTAGTCAAGCCTAGAAGTAACAAATGCATGGACTAGTTTTTCTGCATCACTCTGAGACAGGATGTTCCTGATTTTCACAATATTTCTCAGGTGGAAAAAGGAAGTCCTACAGATTTGTTTTATGTGCGAGTTAAAGGACATGTCCTGGTCAAAGATAACACCGAGGTTCCTCACAGTAGTACTGGAGGCCAATGTAATGCCATCCAGAGTAACTATATGCTTTGAAAGCAATTCTCTAAGATGTTTGGGGCCAAATACAATGACTTCAGTCTTGTCTGAATTTAGTAGTAAGAAATTATAGGTCATCCAGGTCATTATGTCCTTAAGACAATCTTGCAGTCTAGCTAGCTGATTAGTTTCATCTGGCTTCATAGATAAATACAATTGAGTGTCGTCAGGGTAACAATGGAAATTAATACAGTGCTTCCTAATAATATTGCCTAAGGGAAGCCAGAATGACAAAAACATCGACCAAATGACCTCAAACACCGACTCTAAACACCTAGAAACTTTTACACAACGACTCAGAACTTGAAAACTTAAATTTACTAAAATTTAATGTCTGTGACATAGAGTCCTAGAAACAACCACTGGTACTCTGGATGTGTTCTATTTGTTTCTGTTTGTACAAATTTACTTAAAAATTGTCCAAAATGCCCTGAAGGTGTCCAAATTACACCAGACCCTTTGCAAAACTACTTGAAAATATGCGGAAAACAACTTATTTTGTCCAAAATGTCTCAAAGCTTTTCCAGAATGACTTTAAACTTGATAAAAATGACACCAGCTTGTTTAAAACGAGTCAGCATGGCCTAAAAAAAATTTAATTTCTCCAAAGTGACTCAAAAGTTATCCAAAAACCTGAATATTTATTTTAATTTTGCCTTAAATGTGTTAAATATGAACTGGAATGACTGAAAAGACATCCCTGCAGTAAACTGTCAGAAGTAGAAGAAACCTGTCAGGGTTCCTCAACATCACCACTGCAGAGGAACCGTTGGAGTTCACAGTGATTATTATTTTATGTTCCTAGATGCTTGCAGGGTTTTGGAATCAGACTAATTCCTGGATAGGTTTTCTGTGGTGCAGACGAGGAAGAATCTGGGTGGCCAATGAAATCACAACGTGAGGAATAACCTCCTTAAACAGTTTCGTTTTTGACAGTTTGGTCATTATTTGTGCAAAATTTCTGTCACTGAAACAGGAAATGCTCTTTTACATTGATATTGTAATGACAAAGACAACAACCGTAGGATTGTATTCAGCATTACAATAGTAACTTTGTGCAAAAAAAATCTACGTAAAACATATATATATGGACCGTAGCAGCAGTGTTGAGTCATTTATCCTCAAATCTGTTGGCAGAAAGTCAAATCCAGATATATCCAAATCTACAAAACCAGCATCCAAAACCTGCATTAAGGAACATTTACAACATTGTTCCAAAATCAACCACATAATTTAATTTAAAAACAGGAAAATTAAATGAGTCTTCAGCGTGTTTCTTTATTGAGAGGCTTCTACCATAACTTCTAATAATTAAAAACTGGGTTCCTGAAGGATGGTTTTGTAGTTAAATGTAGATCGGACATTTTACACTTCATTTTACTCTTTGTGTTTGGCTCATTTTTCACTCGTATTTTTTACATAATGCCGCTGCACCAAGGCAGATTTCCCCACCGTAGATTAATAAAGGCTCGTATCGTATCGGTGTTCCGGACTTATAAGGAGTTTCAAGTGTTGCAGGAGCTCTGGGAGCAGAGCAGAGCTGCGCTAGGAAACTATTACGACCACAGCAGCCAAATTTAAATCAGTAAATTGGTTTCTAAAGTTTCAGTGTAGGAAGTAAAAGCACAGACACATTTCAAAACAATACTTAAAATACTTTATTCTTTGCATTACTGGTGTTTGGTTCCTGATTGCATCCAGGTGAAAACAAACAAACAAACAAACTCCGACTGGTGGTTTGATGATTATGGCTCAAGTTTCCTGAACTTGGCTTCGTCTGCTGTGAACTTCATGCATAAAAGACCCGAGTTAGATTTGCGCCGTTCTCAGGTTGCGTTGCACAGTGCGACATCGTGGTGTGGTGCACAAATCCAACCCCTTCAGGTCTGTTTGTAGTCCTTCTAGTCCATGTTTGTAGTTTTTTTGAGTCAGCATTGTAAACATAGGCACTCTAGTTGTAACTGGCCTTTATTGTGGCCTTTAGTGACGTAAGGCCTGGACACATGGCACGGTGGCGCGCCGGCTTTTAAAGCTCCGCCACTAAATATATCTCATGAGGACGAAAACGATTTGAAGAATATTCTGGAGACACAATGTCTAAAATCCTCCTAAATCCCTGTAACAGAAGCTGGAATGAAGAAAACACTGAAAGACCAACAGTGAAGACAGAAAATAAACCCGGTAGACGCTTAGACGCTTGAAGTTTGTCCTGAGAGTGGCGCCAGAGTGGAGATCATTTAGTCGCATTAGTGGAACAGTGTTAGCATGTTAGCACCTCTCAGGCTTTTTGTTCTCCTTCAGCATGTTACTGATGTATGCTGATCAGCATGCTAACATGCTAAGGCTAGCATGTTAACGTGCTTCCATGAGGCAAGTTTTCAGGCTTGTTAGCATAAAGACGGTGATTAAACCATTGGGTAACATCGCCTCTTTAAGAAGAGTTAGATGAGAAGTTTGATGCCACTCTGATGTCAGCGTGTTAAATACAACCAGCAGGTAGTTAGCTTAGCTTAGCATAACAACCAAAAGCACAAGGAAACAGTCTTCTTGCCAACCAATCAGCAGAAACTCTAACAACTCAATGTTCACAGCATTCTGATTCTGTTTGAGGAAACGGTGAAGAAACTATGAAGATTTAAATCAGTATCTGTGAAATTCTAGCTTCATATATCAAATAATTCTTTAAAATGTAATAGTTTTGTGTCTTTAATAGTAATTTGGACTCTTTATTGTGATACTACTTCCTGCTTTTGGTTATTTTGCATTTTTTGTGGTTACTTTGGGTCCTTGCTGTAATTTGGACTCTTTGTTGTGATTCTACTTCCTGTTTCTTGGTTATATTTTGTGCTTTTTAGTTGTTTTGTGTCTTTCTGGTAATTTGGACTCTTTGTTGTCATTCTACTTTCTGTTTTAAGTTATTTTGCCTCTTTTTGTGGTTACTTTGAGTCTTTGTGGTAATTTGGACTCTTTGTTGTGATTCTACGTCCTGTTTTTTGGTCATTTTGCATTTTTTGTGCTTATTTTGGGTCCTTGCTGTAATTTGGACTCTTTATTTTGATTTTACTTCCTGCTTTTTTTTTTTGGGCAATTTTGCCTCTTTTTGTGGTCATTTTGAGTCTTAGCTGTAATTTGGACTGTGTTGTGATTCTATTACCTATTTTTTGGTTATTTTGCATCTTTTTGTGGTTATTTTGAGTTGTTGATGTAATTTGGACTCTGTTGTGATTCTACTTCCTGTTTTTTTGGTTAGTTTGCATTTTTTAGTTGTGGTTTTGTGTCTTTGTTGTAACTTTGAGTTTTTACTGTGATTCTACTTCCTGTTTTTAGTTATTTTTGCATCTTTTTTGTGGTTATTTTGTGTCTTTGTGGTAATTTGGACCATTTGTTGTGATTCTACTTCCTGTTTTGGATATTTTGCAGTTTTTTTTGTCCTAATTTTGCATCCTTTTATGGTTATTTTTGACTCATTGTAGTGATTTAACATGTTGTTTGTGGTGATACTGCAGCGTTTTCTATTATTTTACATAATTTGTATCGTTGTATTTGTATTTCTGTTGAAGTACAGGCTTAAAAAACAAGATAGCAGGTATTAATCAGTGATCTTTCCAGTTGTCGGTAGGTCTACTCTAGAACTTTCTACAGTTGTCAGTAGGTCTACTCTAGAACTTTCTCCAGGGGATGTTCTCCTTTCCTGCTTCCAGTCTTTAAGTTTAGTCTCACTTAGAACATTCCAGGTCCTTGAAGTCCATAGAGGTGGGTCCAGATTTATCACTTTTTAATGGACTTTTTCCATCATTTCTGAGCCTCAGAACTTCATCAGTCCAGCAGATAGAACCATGACATTTAGGAGGAAAAACACATCTGAGTTCTTCTATGTCTTCTGGACTCAGACTATGTTCAACTCTTTAGCTAATAAAGACACTTAAGTGGCATCAACCTTCTCATCAGATAAACATTGGACCCAAACTGTTGTACGATTTGTTCGAGTGCGTCTTAAAGCTAAATGTGAACTGAAACAGCTCTCTGTTGGTGGAAAACTCTGGTCCGTCCTTTAACTTCAAACCACAGCTGAAGCTCATTGGTCGTCATTTCAGAATAAGAGACTGTTCATTACAAAATGTGATGAAAAATCGTGGAATCCCCGGATTATTCCTCAGTGGGACTAAATATGCTGACAATCAGTCCATATATTAGATATCTAGTCTGGATCTGCTACTAAGAACCCAGCAAGCATTCATTATTGCACATAAACTCCACGTCTCTGGTGTTTGCAGTCCAAAGATTCATTCAAACATGGCACGTACAGAAGAAATACACCGTCGTTTAGAAAACACAAAAGGAGGGTAGAAAATTAAAAACCGTTGGTTCTGTGAATGTGCTCAGGGCTTCAGTGTTCATTTATACTCAGGTCCTTCTTTCAGCCTGAGAAACCAACAATTCCTCAGCTTTATTTCAGGTTTTTCCTCCTTTTATTTCACTTCTCCACCATCTGTCTCTTCACGTCTCTGTGTTTTTTAAAGTACCCTGTTGTGCCGTCATCACCGGTTCTTTCCTTCATGTTCCTGGAGTCTTAAACCGTCCCGCTTCTACACCTCGATGGATTTGAAATAGATCCGGGCGTAGATGGAGTCCAGCTGGCTGTGCAGGGCGTGGAAGGACGGTCTCTTGGAGGGCTCGGCGGCCCAGCAGTCCATCATGATGCGGTAAATGTTCTGAGGACATCGAGTCGGACACGGCAGCCGGAACCCCGACGACAGCAGGTCCAGCACCTCCTTATTGCTTTTACCTGAAGAGGACACATATGAAAGCAGTTGGCTCATTTATTTACCTTTTTATGTTCAAATCTGATGCAAAATCCAACTCTGGAAGGTAAAGACATCGAAACCTTTAAAAATAACTGAGTCAAGATGTTCAGTTAAGTTGAAAGAACGATCGCAGATCGATTAAAATGTTAACATAAGACTTCTATTTTTCTTTCTGCAAACACCAAAACCAACAATGGAGGAACTTTTGAGGAGTTTATACCTCCAATTATATCTGTGAATCTCTCTGACAAGACCACTGTTTCTCATAAATGGACCCAAAATTATTCCTACTGATGCCAAATTTAGATTTTTATTGAAATGTTATTTGACCAACAGGGTTCTTCTGTCTAAAAATAACAAACAAGCAAGAAACAACAGTAAAACATTGCATGAATGATAAATTTAACTCCTTCCATGTATGTTTTTACATTTTTCTTAAAAATTCAATGTCCAACATCATTTATCCACCTTGAAAATGCAGCAAATGTTTGAGAAAATGCTGAGATATCCAGTAGATCTCTAGTCAGTTACTAGTCAGTTGCAAGTCGTAGCTAAATTAAACAGCTTCAGTTGGGTTTTGTGGCTCTATTCAGGTGTTTTCTAGTGATTTGACTTCATATTGCAGTGAAAAATGAGCCAGTAGCGACTAAAAATGTGACAGGAAACACCAAAAAACTGGAGTTCAGAGGTTTGAACATATGGGAAATAACACAAATCCAAAAAAAAAGATCTGGAAGCTGAAAAATCTTTAAAAATTTAGCCCATTTGTTCCTGCTGGTCTCTTAGTGTTTTGGAGATTAACTCTCTGAACTTCTAGCAGCAGTTTCTGGTTGTTTATGTGCTTTCTGTCTAATTTTTCTTCACTGTGGCCTCATTTTTTACAGCAATATAAAGTCCTGCACCTCTATTTTGTGTGAACACTTCCTGCAGTTCAGCCAAAAATTCCCTGAATTGTTGTTATTTAACTTTTGGTCACAGGTGAGCCACTAAAGGCTTCACTGTTAGGTCAAGGAGAGCAGAATTTTTTGTTTTTTTGCAGAATCTGATTAACACACAGTTTATTTTTAGTGATTTTTTAAACTAGACACACAGAATAAAGTAATTTTGAGGGAATTTGGTTGTTTTACCCATTAGAACAGCATTTTTTTTCTTTTCTTTTCTTTTTTTTTTTTTTACAGTTTCTAGTTGATCAATGGAGTCATTTAAAAAAAAAAACAGCCTGAACAGCCTTTTGAAACCCACCAGCATGTTTTGGGTCCACAGGCTCTCAAATGAGTAGTTCAAGAACTGCCAGAAAAATAGAAAAGCCACATTTTTCCTCACTGTGGCCTAATTTTTTTTTTACTGCAATATAAAGTCCTGTGTAAACAGCCAAAAATCCTTGAATTGTTATTTAACTGTTTGTTACAGTTTAGTCACTAATGACTATTATGAATTTTTGTTTTTTACAGAATCTGGTTAACACAGTTTATTTTTGGTGAATTTTTTAACAGGACAAGTAGACTAAAATAATTTTGATGGATTTTCCCCAACAGAACAGCAGACTTTACATTTTTTATCTGATAAATGGAGTCATTTTTGAATATTTCAAGCCTTTAAATCTTTAAATTCCCATTCGTCCACCTCTTCTCAGGTTAAAACACGTGACAACCTGAGTTAACACCCGCTGACTCATGGTGTTTTCACGTCCACATGCTCTGAATTCCTTCCAGGTTGACTCACTCAGAAACAGGAAGTGATGTCGTACCTTCGTAAGGCATCTTTCCTCGTGACATCATCTCGTACAGCAGCACTCCAAACGACCAAACGTCTGACTTCACAGAGAACCGCTGGTAGATGGCCGCCTCTGGAGCCGTCCATCGCACCGGGATCTTAGTGCTGCGACTGGCTGTGTAGACGCTGTCCTATAGGACGGAGGGAAATCTGTTAGATACAAACAGGAAACTACCCGCTGTCTCCAAAATAAAAGAACACATTTATAATAAATAATAGAATGTATTTCAAATAAATTATAGAATATATTTATAATAAATAATAGATTATATTTCAAATCAATAATATATTTAGAATAAATAATATAATATATTCATAGTAAAAAAAGAATATATTTATAATAAATAATAGAATATATTTATAATAAATAAGAGAAGATATTTATATTAAATAATAGAAGACATTTATAATACATAATAGAATATATTTATAGTAAAGAATAGAAGATATTTATATTAAACAACAGAAGATATTTATAACAAATAATAGAAGATATTTATAATAAACAATATACTATATTACCACATAAACATTTTATTACATCTGTTTTACAGTCTAAATCCATTCATGTCCTGATGAGTTCATTTAAATATTTTAACATTTATACATTCTTTACATTCAGGACATTTTGCATTTTAGATTTTTGTTACTGTTTATTTTTATTCACTGCACATTTTGGCTTATTTATCTGTATTTACCCTAAACACATTTACCCTACTACTATACTAGTATACTAGTACTATAGTATTATACAATACCAGTGGAGTATAGTATAGTATAGTATAGTATAGTATAGTATAGTATAGTATAGTATAGTATAGTATAGTATAGTATAGTATAGTACTAGTATAGTACTAGTAGAGTATAGTAGAGTATAGTATAGTATACTAGTAGAGTACTATTGTATAGTACTATAGTACTATACATTAGTACTAGTATAGTATAGTATATTAACATACTGTACAATACTATACTAATATAGCATAGTAGTACTATACTATACGAGTATAGTATAGTACTACTATGCTATACTATACTAGTACACTAGTACTATGATAGTATACTATTCTGTGCTATATATACTATACTATATATAATATAGAATAGTATCTGTCCTATATTAAAGTACTAGTATACAATATGTTATACACTACACTATACTAGTATAGCACTAGTATACTATACTATGCTATACTATATTATACTAGAGTACAGTGTATAGTATAGTACTAGTATAGGACTAGTACTATACTAGTATATCACTAGTCCTATACTATACTAGTATAGTATAATATATATATATATATATATATATATATATATATATATATATATATATATATATATATATATATATAGATATATATATATTACACCCTATTCTATTCTATTCTACTGTACGCTACACTACACTACACTACACTATACTATACTATACTATACTCTACTCTACTATACTATACTATACTATACATATATAACTATATGTGTATTTTATTCACAGTGTAATATCATCTTTGTTTTATTTTTTTAAAATTTAATTGTATGTTTTCTGGCACAACAATTTCCTGCAGGATATATAAAGTTTTTATTTATTTTGGTTTTATTGTGTTTTTCTGGAGCTACGATGTTTTGTTCTCAGAACCTGGATAAATGAGTTTATTTACAGGATAAAAATGTTGTTTCCCGTTTAACAGGATCACAGCTGGTTTATTTACAGTCAGAGGTTGTTGTTGTCGTGTCTCGTTATGAATATTTCAGCAGAACACGGCTCAGACTCTCTGAGGAACTACACACCTTGATGATCCGAGCCAGACCGAAGTCGGCCACCTTACAGACCAGGTCGTCTCCCACCAGGATGTTTCTGGCTGCCAGGTCTCTGTGGACGATGTTCCGGTCCTCCAGGTAGGCCATGCCCTCCGCCACCTGGCTGCCCATGTAGATCAGGTGAGCCGACGTCAGCACCTGGCCCTCAGCGGCTGAAACACACGGACCAGCAGCCAATCGGCAGCCAGACAGACGGTCAGTCAGCCAATCAGCAGCCAGGATCTCTGCCTGATGGAGGCTCTCATTTCACTACAAACCTGACATTTGTTTGATTGTGGAGGAAACCCGGCTGTTTCTGCTGCATTCAGATGAACTTTATGATTCAGTTTGTGCTTAAATTGTCTCATAATTGGATTTTTTAGAATTATTTTTCAGAATTTAATGCTTCATATTTAGTCTCTTTGGATCAGGTTAGAAAAGAGTGTTAGAGGATCATTTCTGTGCAATTTAATGTAATTTAATTGTATTCATAGTGCAATTTTATTTCATTTCATTCACAGTAAAAATGCATTTTATTTTACTTTATTCATTGTGCATTTCTATTTTATAATCACAGCATCATTTTACTTTATTTTGTTTTATCTAATTTTATTCACAGTAAAATTGTATTTTATTTTACACATAGTGCAATTGAATTTATCTTATTTTATTCATAGTGTAAATTTATTTAGAATTTATTCACAGTGTAATTTTATTTAAGGTTCTTTATTTTATTTTATTTTATTTTATTCACATTTTCTTGTGTGATTTTAAGTTTTATTTTCCTATTCCAGTCTAATTTTAGCTAATTTATACTATTTCACTGATTTATTGAACTTAAATCTTGACATTTTTCTTCTTTTTATTCGCTGCATTTTTTCTGTTGAGTCATTTTGTTTTTCTGGCACCAGAATTTCCTTCAGGATTAATAAAGTTTAATCTTATTTTAGTGATTTTATAAAAACAGCAGCAGGTTCTTGTTCAGACTTTTAACCTACAGCTCATTAATAAAGTTTAATTCTTTTAACCTACAGGTAATTAATGGTGATTCTATTCCTACTAGGTTAGTTTTTTTTAATTTAACCGTCGGTGGATCCGGTTTATCAGCTGTAAAGTCGCTAATCATCATGTAATGAAGGCGTTTCTGAGGCGAGGCGTTCAGTTTTTATGGAGCGAAGATCTTTTGTTCTCAGAAACTGAGTCATGAACCAATGACGGGTTTATTTATTTATTATTGATTCAGGTTTCTACACTGGTTTTTAGCTCAGATTACACAGGAGGAGGATTATTAAACAGATTTATTCCATAATGTTTTGATTTTATTTAGAATTTTATTTTATTTTATTCACAGTACAATTTTACTTTATTTAATTTTATTAATTTAATTAAATAAAACTTAATTTTACTTTATTTTATCCAATTTTATGAACTAAATTTAAATGAAATTAAATTGTACTTTATTTTATTTTATTCACAGTGTAATTTAATTTAATCTAATTTTATTCACAGTGAAAATGTATTTTATTTTACTCAGTGCAATTTCATTTCACCTGATTTTATTTACAGTGGAAATGTATTTATTTTATTCCCATGCAAATGTAGTTTTATTTCATTTTATTTTATTCAGTGCAATTTTATTCATAGTGAAAATGTATTTTATTCTATTTTATTCACAATGCAATTTTACTTTATTTGATTGTATCATTTTAGTTTAATTAAATTTTTCTTTATTTTACTCAGTGAAAATGCATTTTATTGTACTCCATGCAATTTAGCTTAATATAATTTAATTTAATTTGCAGTGAAAATTAATTTCATTTTACTCACATGCAAATTTATTTCATTTTATTTCACTGACAGTGCAATTTAATTTAATTAAATTTTAATTTATTTACAATGAAAATGTATTTTTATTTTTTTAAGTTTTATTTATTTTTTTCTGGCACTAGAACTCAGGATTGAGTAGGTTTTTATCTTATTTTGGTGATTGTGTTTTTATGGAGCTTTCTGGTTTCTACTCTGATTTTTCAGCTCGTATTTCTGCTCATATAAAAGCCGTTTTATTCCATAGATTGTTCTTTGTTCCTCTTGTGATAAAAGCAGATCTTTGGTTGGTATTAGAGCTAAATCTGCAGCCCGACGGCAGGAATGAGAAGAATGTGGGGTTTTTGTCAGAACTGGATTAGAAAACCTCTGAGAGATTTAATGACCACGGGAGCAGCGTGGTGCGTTCAGGGACTCACAGGTGAGGTAGGACTTGAGGCTTCCTTTGCTCATGAGCTCGGTGATGATGTAGACGGGTTCACCTCTGGAGCACATGGCCAACAGCTGGATGAGTTTAGGGTGGTGGAGGCTCTTCAGGGCCTGGACCTCCTTCACAAACTCATCCTGCTTGGTGTCCTCTGGAGGAAAAACAAACAAATAAACAACTCTGGAGGGAAAAAACAAACAAATAAACAACTCTGGAAGGAAAAACAAACAAATAAACAACTCTGGAGGAAAAACAAACAAATAAACAACTCTGGAGGAAAACAAACAAATAGACAACTCTGGAGGAAAACAAACAAATAGACAACTCTGGAGGAAAAACAAACAAATAGACAACTCTGGAGGAAAAAAAACAAATAAACAACTGGAGGGAAAAAATTAACAAATAAACAACTCTGGAAGGAAAAAACTAACAAAGAACTCTGGAGGGAAAAAACAAATAAATAAACAACTCTGGAGGAAAAACAAACAAATAAACAACTCTGGAGGAAAACAAACAAATAAACAACTCTGGAGGAAAAAAACAAATAAACAACTCTGGAGGAAAAACAAACAAATAAACAACTCTGGAGGAAAAAAAACAAAGAAATAATCAACTCTGGAGGAAAAACAAACAAATAAACAACTCTGGAAGGAAAAAACTAACAAATAAACAACTCTGGAGGGAAAAAACAAAGAAATAAACAACTCTGGAGGAAAAACAAACAAATAAACAACTCTGGAGGAAAACAAACAAATAGACAACTGGAGGGAAAAAAATTAACAAATAAACAACTCTGGAGGGAAAAAACAAACAAATAAACAACTCTGGAAGGAAAAAACTAACAAATAAACAACTCTGGAGGGAAAAAACAAAGAAATAAACAACTCTGGAGGAAAAACAAACAAATAAACAACTCTGGAGGAAAACAAACAAATAGACAACTGGAGGGAAAAAAATTAACAAATAAACAACTCTGGAGGGAAAAAACAAACAAATAAACAACTCTGGAAGGAAAAAACTAACAAATAAACAACTCTGGAGGGAAAAAACAAAGAAATAAACAACTCTGGAGGAAAAACAAACAAATAAACAACTCTGGAGGAAAACAAACAAATAGACAACTGGAGGGAAAAAAATTAACAAATAAACAACTCTGGAGGGAAAAAACAAACAAATAAACAACTCTGGAAGGAAAAAAACTAACAAATAAACAACTCTGGAGGGAAAAAACAAAGAAATAAACAACTCTGGAGGAAAAACAAACAAATAAACAACTCTGGAGGAAAACAAACAAATAGACAACTGGAGGGAAAAAAATTAACAAATAAACAACTCTGGAGGGAAAAAACTAACAAATAAACAACTCTGGAGGGAAAAAACAAAGAAATAAACAACTCTGGAGGAAAAACAAACAAATAAACAACTCTGGAGGAAAACAAACAAATAGACAACTGGAGGGAAAAAAATTAACAAATAAACAACTCTGGAGGAAAAACAAACAAATAAACAACTCTGGAGGGAAAAAACAAACAAATAAACAACTCTGGAAGGAAAAACAAACAAATAAACAACTCTGGAGGAAAAACAAACAAATAAACAACTCTGGAGGAAAACAAACAAATAGACAACTCTGGAGGAAAACAAACAAATAGACAACTCTGGAGGAAAAACAAACAAATAAACAACTCTGGAGGAAAAACAAACAAATAGACAACTCTGGAGGAAAAACAAACAAATAGACAACTCTGGAGGAAAACAAACAAATAAACAACTGGAGGGAAAAAATTAACAAATAAACAACTCTGGAAGGAAAAAACTAACAAAGAACTCTGGAGGGAAAAAACAAATAAATAAACAACTCTGGAGGAAAAACAAACAAATAAACAACTCTGGAGGAAAACAAACAAATAAACAACTCTGGAGGAAAAAACAAATAAACAACTCTGGAGGAAAAACAAACAAATAAACAACTCTGGAGGAAAAAAACAAAGAAATAATCAACTCTGGAGGAAAAACAAACAAATAAACAACTCTGGAAGGAAAAAACTAACAAATAAACAACTCTGGAGGGAAAAAACAAAGAAATAAACAACTCTGGAGGAAAAACAAACAAATAAACAACTCTGGAGGAAAACAAACAAATAGACAACTGGAGGGAAAAAAATTAACAAATAAACAACTCTGGAGGGAAAAAACAAACAAATAAACAACTCTGGAAGGAAAAAACTAACAAATAAACAACTCTGGAGGGAAAAAACAAAGAAATAAACAACTCTGGAGGAAAAACAAACAAATAAACAACTCTGGAGGAAAACAAACAAATAGACAACTGGAGGGGAAAAAAATTAACAAATAAACAACTCTGGAAGGAAAAAACTAACAAAGAACTCTGGAGGGAAAAAACAAATAAATAAACAACTCTGGAGGAAAAACAAACAAACAACTCTGGAGGAAAACAAACAAATAAACAACTCCAGAGGAAAAACAAACAAATAAACAACTCTGGAGGAAAAACAAACAAATAAACAACTCTGGAGGGGAAAAAACTAACAAATAAACAACTCTGGAGGAAAAACAAACAAATAAACAACTCTGGAGGAAAACAAACAAATAGACAACTCTGGAGGAAGACAAACAAATAAACAACTGGAGGGAAAAAAATTAACAAATAAACAATTCTGGAAGGAAAAAACTAACAAATAAAGAACTCTGGAGGGAAAAAACTAACAAATAAACAACTCTGGAGGAAAAACAAACAAATAAACAACTCTGGAGGAAAACAAACAAATAAACAACTCTGGAGGAAAAACAAACAAATAAACAACTCTGGAGGAAAACAAACAAATAAACAACTCTGGAGGGGAAAAAACTAACAAATAAACAACTCTGGAGGGAAAAAACAAACAAATAAACAACTCTGGAGGAAAAACAAACAAATAAAAAAATGTTTATTGATAAACTTGTTTTTCATTTGTTTATGTTTTGGGTATTTGCTTTTTGGTAGTTTAGCTTATAAATGACAACTTTTTTCTGTGATTTTGCTAAATATTATTTGTAATTCAACAAAACGAGGAAAAACTGTAAAATAACAGTTTAAAAAATATTATTTTCGAGCTATTATTTTGATCGTTTTTCTCTGTTACGTTAAATTACAAATAATATTTAGAAAAATCACAGAAAAAAAAAAGTCCTTTTTAAGTTAACTCCCCAAACAAACACAACAGAACAAGTTTTGAGCAGGTTTTAGTTAAATTGAACGTTGAATTATTTTGGACAAATCAAGTCACTTTGGACACATTTTTTTCCACTTTGGGGTTTTCCTATTATGAAAATTTTTTGAGATGTTTTGGATCAGTTTAGGTTTTGTTTTTATTATATGAAGCAATTTTGTAGATATTTCAGGAAGGTTTCTGTGCAGTTTGTAGAAGCTGGAAGTGTTCTGGTAAATCTTTGGGTCATTTTTGTCAAGTTTTGAGGAAGTTTTGAGGAATTTTAGACAAGTTTAGTAATCCTGGACCATTTTAGACCATTTGAAGTCATTTTGGACACCTTTTTTTTTCCCATTTTGAAAAATTTGATATATTTTGGATCAGTTTAGGTTTTGTTTTTATTATTTTGGCCAATTTTTTAGGGATGTTGGGAAGCATTCAGTACAATTTGTAAAAGTTGGAAGTGTTTTGGTAAACCTTTGGGTCAGTTTGGACAATTTTTAAGTGAGTGAGGACACTTTTTGTGGAGCAGTTTTGGTCATTTTAACCAAGCTGTGAGTAATTTTAAACAAATTTTGTCGTTCTGGACCATTTTAGAGACATTTTGGGTATTTTGAGGAAATTTATCGTCAAACTGGAAGCTTTTCAGGCACCTTGCTGGACGTAGTTTGGTAAATTTTTGGTTTGGACCGTTGTCAAGTGATTGTGGTTCATTTCTAACTCATTTGGGACAGTTTTAATCAGGTTTTGAGCCATTTTGGACCATTTTTGAGTGAACAGAACGTCACTTGTTAAAGTTTTCTCTGGTGGATTATCAGAAAACAGGAACACATCCAGGGAACCAGTGATTTAAATGTCCTATTTTTTAATGAAAGTTTGCAGAAAACTTGATAAACAAACAAAGCTGACCATGATACTGATGATATTTCTAGGTTTAATAGATCCAGTTAACCCAGATAAAGCCTGGATTTGTTGAACCTGTGTCCGATTAGCCGTTAGCTCACCTTGTTTCAGCATCTTGATGGCCACCTTCTTGTTCTCGGAGCTCCACAGAGCCTCCCACACCTGTCCAAAGTGTCCTTCTCCCAGCTTCCTGGTCAGTTTGAACTCCTCTCTGGGCCTCTCCCACGGCTCCATGTCGAACAGCTCCCTCTGCATGGAAAAAAAAAAAGAATAAAAAACTGCTTTAAAGCGTCTGGACTCAGCAGGTTTAAAAATAACTCGAGTCAGGAAAAGATGCTGAGACTCAGAAAGCAGAGGAAGCTGCCGAGCTGCAGGATTTACAGGATGATGGGATGATTTTAGGATGAAAACGCTGCAGAGACGCTTTAAAAACCAAGAAATGAGGGTTTAGAAGCTGAAAAAAGCTTCTTCAGCTGCAGATTCATGCTTTATTTAAACTCTGAGCTCGTTTTTAATCAGGATTATATGGAAATAAAGTTTTTTAAAAAAAGCCTCAAATGTGACTCAAAGTTTTTATATATCCTTTTTTGATATCTTAAAAACAACCAGCAATAAAAATACATTAAAATGTTCTTTATTTTAATTTATTTTCAGGTTTAATGCCCAAGATTTCCCTTTAAATGATGCAACAAACACAAGATCTGTTTTTAAATTATTTAAATAAACTAAAACATTCTTTATTTTCTTTACCTTTTCAGGTTTGATGCACAAGATTTCCCTTTAAATGATGCAACAAACACAAGATAAATGAACAGATGAAGAAATAGTCAACAGTTTAAATAAATAAAAGAAACAAAAATTCAGTGATTTAATGAGAAATTTATTTTATTCAACAATCACCTGCTACAGAACAGTTCATTCTGATAATTAAAATACAAAATTAAATTTTAAAAAACGGTGAAATGATCATAAATAAATTAGAAAAACAGGTGAAAATATATTCAGAAAAATGAAAATCATATTGATTTAATATTAAAAATACAAGAAAACAGGTGAAAATAAAAAAATGAAAATCATATTGATTTAATATATAAAATAAAATGTGAAAATAAATTTAAAAATTAAAATCATCTAGATTTAATATTAAAAATAAATTAAGTGAAATTAAAAACAAACATTTTCCAAACAAACTGAAATAAAACAGGACATTCAGTCAAAGCTTCTCGCTATAATTCAGTCTTTCATTTCTTCATTTTTCTTCTTTAGCAAATTTTTCATTGAGACAAATTATGTCACATTTTTAGAAGATTAATCTAAAATATCTTTAATGTTCAGGCGTTTAAATCTGCTTTTAGAATCAGAATCTCACTTTATCGGATTTTAGCGACGTTTTCTTCAATTAAAAAAGTCAATAAAAATCATTAGAAGAAAAGTTAGAGATCAGAAAAATGTGTTTGAAATGTTTTTGTTCTAATTTCAGAAAGATTTTAAGGCCAATTGGAGACATTCTGGGAAATGTTTGGTCCAGTTTGGACAAACTTCAAGTGATTGTGGACATTTTTTGTAGTCATTTTGGTAAATTTTAAACATATTTAGGACTGTTTTTAGTCATTTTAGTCATATTTTAAGTAACTTTGGACAAATTGGACCGTTTTTGAGCCATTTTGATGAATTTGTGAGTTACTTTGGACATTTTTAAAACAGTTTAGGACAGTTTTCAGTGACTATGGACTTTTTTTTTGGGTCATTTTAGTTGAATCTGACACATTTAGGACGGGAGGTTTTGACATTTTGATCAAGTTTTAAACCATTTTGGACAAATGAAGTCTTTTTGGTGATGTTTTGAGTCACTGGAGAAGTTTGAAGTATTCTGAAGATGTTGTAAGACATTTTGGACCATTTTGAATCATTTTAGGAAGGTCTTAGACAACTTTCAAGTGGTTGTAGAGATTTTTTTAGTGTTTTGGTTTGATTTGAACTAATTTAGGACAAGTTTTGTAGAAATTCGTCAAAGTTTTTGTCATTTTCACCAAGTTTTCAGTATCTCTGGACACAAGGAGTCAATTGGAGGCTTTTTTTCAGTCATTTTGGAGAATTTTTGAGTAATTTTAGAAAATTTCGTTGAAGGTTTTTCTTTCCATTTTTAAACGTTTTACGGCATTTAGGTATTTTGGACAATTCTGTCATCATTTTGGGCGACTATGACTCTGTATCACAGACATTAAACTGCTGTAGTTTGATTAAAAAAACAACAGAAACTGGGTTTATTCTTCAGATTGTGTCACCTGGATGGATTTAAACTGATCTGGTGTCAGTTTTTAGCAGAACTCAGATGTGTTTTTCCTCCTAAATGTCATGATATAAAAACGGTTTAAATAGCTGTGAGTGTCTAATCTCCTAAAAGCAGATTTATTCTTGTTTGAAGGTCGAAATAATAAAATATTATTTTCAGTCCAGTGAAGCTGCAGTAAAACACCAACCATATGTACATAAATCATGACAGAAAACATGTTAATATAGCAATAATTAAAAAAAATCTGAATTTTACACTTGAGATTCTTTAACAACCTTAAATCAAGTGCAGAACATTCAGAAATACAGAATAAAACAAACATTTCTGGTATCTTTGGATTGACTGGTGACGGTTTGAAACATTAAATAAAAATTAAATCATTTTCCTTGAATCACATTAATCAGGAAATCATAAAAACACACAAAAATCTGTCCTTAAAACAGTTCAGAGACAGATTCATGGGATTACAGCTGAATACTCAAGACTACAAACTTATAAATAAGTAATAAAACAACAATAATAAAATTAGAAATCAATGAAATGAGACGGAAACTGATTTGAAAAACATGAAAAAGTCATGTGGCAAAAATGCTGAGAGTTTTTAGTTTAATTTCACCAAATCTACACTTAAAATGTGATAATTCATTAAAGTTCTGTCATTTCTGAACATCACATGAAGAAAAATGACCCAAATTCAAGAGATTTTCTGCAAAACACACGATTTGTTTGTGGTGGGAAGAAAAGTCATCATCATGAGGCTTCTATTTATGAAAACATTCAGAGTTTTTTCATTTTAATCTGTGCAGGAAGTCGTAGATCTGAATGGCCTGCAGGTATCAGAATAAATCATAGATGTCATGTGTTCATGTTTGTTTATGGTTATTTATGATCATGCTTATGTGTGTTTATGTGTATTTTATGTTCATATTTGCGTATATTTGTGTGTTTGTGCCTCAGTGTGTCGTCGTCTCAGACTCACTGCTTCCTCTGGAACAAACAGAAAAGAGGACGAGTCACTGATTCACTCTGATGAAGAAGGTTTCTGTTATTAAAGGCAGATTTTACATCATTTTGGACAAATTTCCAGGTGATTTGAACAACTTGGAGGTGTTCTGGTTGGTTTCTGGCTCAGTTCAGACAAAAATTCCAAGTGACTTTGAACAATTTTAGTTATTTTGATTAAATTCTAACGTATTTAGGACAGGTTTTAGTTTTTTCTCAAATTTTAGGTCATTTTTGTCAAATTTTGGGAAGATTTTGAGGTAATTTGAACAACTTTGAGGTGTTTTGGTTGATTTTTGGTTCAGTTCAGACCAAAAAAATCAAAATTTTGAGTCATTTTGGACAAAAATTTTTTTTAACCCTCTTCAAACGGACCCGTTTTAAAGTTCGAAAATGTGGAAAAAAAACATATTTTCACAGTGAAATTTTCCACATTTTCAACATTTCTGGGAAATTTTGAACATTTTTTGGCGTAAAAAAAGAAATGTAAAAAAAAAATTTTTATAAGAACATGCACAAAAAAATCAACCAAAATCCTGCGAAAATTTCATGTGAATGTTCTTAAAGAAAATATCAGAAATTTTACTGATATATATGTAATCACTTTAGATATTTTTAGGATTTCTTTGGAAGGTTATTACTAATTTTTAAAAAATATTTACAAAATTTTTTTCTGCCAAATTTGGGGGATTTTTTAAAAAAAATAAAACTTTTAAGGAAAAATTTTAAGGAAAAAAGGAGACACTTTTCTCAGCATTTTGGTTGGATATGAACTCATTTAGAGCAGTTTTTTTATATAGTTTTGGACAAGTTTGTTTCATTTTTGTGAAGTTTTCAGTCATTTTGGTCAAACTGAGTCATTCCACACCATTGTATTGTCCTTTTACTCAATTTTGGAGTCATTTTAGACATTTTTTTTCCCAGACATTTAGCATATTTTTGAGGTATTTAAGACAATTTTGTAGTAATTTTGGACAAACAAATTTAATATGGACCATTTTTTTAAATTATTTGAGGCATGTTTTTATCACTTTGAAAAGGTTTTGAGACATTTTGAATTGGTTTTGGATATTTTGGGGAATTTAATTTTGTATTTATGTTGAGTAAACTTGGAGAAGTTGGACGTATTTTGGTAAATTCTTGGTTCTTTTCAGGTGATTGTAGACACTTTATTAGTCATTTTGTTCTCCTTTTGGACAATAATTTGGGACAGCTGTTTGCTATTTCAGTCAGGTTTTGAGTAAATTTGAACACATTTAGTCTGTTTGGATCATTTTTGAGTCATTTAGGACATTTTTAAAAAATAATTTAAGACAATTGTCAACTAATTGTGAACAATTTTCAGTCATTTTGGTAAAAATCTGACCTCATTTAGGGTAGTTTTTGGCATTTTAGACTTTTTGACTTTATTAATCTCTGGAGGGAATCTTTTGGACAAATTTCAAGTGTTTTTAAATTACTTTTCCAGTCATTTTTAACCCATTTAAGACAGATCTTAGCTTATTTATAGATATAAATATAAAATATATGTAAACTCTGTCTGAAATGGCTCACAAATCCTTCAAAAAGACATGAAAATGTTTGAAAATGACTCAATAAATGTTCATAATGACTCAAAGGATTGTTGACAATCACATGAAAGTTGTCCGTAAAGGACTCAAACTTTGTCCCTTTTCTTGTCTTTAGACTGTGACCCTGGATGGATGTAAAACTGATCTGGTGTCAGTTTTAACAGAATTCAGATGTGTTTTTCTGAAAATTTACTGCTGTACCGATGAAGTTCTGAGGCTCAGAAATTAAAAAATAATAAACCTTTAGACTCTTTCAGCTGCAATAAAGCAGGAATTAAATATATATATAAGAGAAAACAGAGGAGGACGAGTCTCTGGTTGACCTCTAAAGAAAGAAAACTGGTTCTGACCTTTTTTTTTGTAAAATCTAAATATCTTTAATCAGAGTCGTGTGTTGTTGCTGGTTTCTTATTAATTTATTTCTATCCTCTATAAATTCCCGCTGGGCCGAACCGATGAATAAAAGAAGAATCTCGCTGGCTTTAATTGAAGCTGCACAGATAGTGAATCTAATTAAAACAGACAAACTGCTCTCTATATTCTGTTCTCTGACTAATTACTACTCATTTATGGATGGGAGGCGGAAGACGGAGTTCATGAAATTCAAGCTGCAACAACAGGAACGAAATGGAGGAGCGAAGACAAAAACTGAAAACTAAAGAAATTCTGGAACGTTCTGGATTAAAACTGGAGCTTCTGCCTGAAATGAGACTTAATGACTGACATCAGTTTGTTCTGTTCTCCTGGTTCATTCCTGGTAAAAGTGGAGTTAGTTAGTCGATTTATTCAATAAAAAAATCTAACAAATCAATAAAAAGTTCCTCTCAACCTCCTCAGAATCAACAGATTTTTGTTAAAATCAAGGACAACCTGAACATATTTAAAATTCTGTTCAGCAGCAGGTTTTCTAAAACCAACTTTGATGGGACACATCATAGTTTCACCAACGTGTGACCTGTTTTATGATAGTTCACCAGAGAAAACTTTAAAAAGGGAATGTCTTTAGTTTAAAGTTCCTGAAAAATGGTCCAAAAAGACTCAATTTGCCCAGAATGACTGAAAATTTCACTAGAAAGACAAAAGTTTGTCCAAAATGATAACAACCTGTCCTTAATTGGTTCAAATCCAATCAAAAAGCCCCCCAAAATTGTCCACAATCACTTGAAAATTATCTAAAACCTTTTAAAATGGAAAAATGTCTCAAAATGGTCCAAAATGGCTTTTAAAGTCTGGAATAATGTTCCAAAGTGACTCAAACATTTGCCAAAAAGAACTCAGTTTGTCCAAAACGATTTAAAATTTGACTAAAACACAAAACCTGCTGAGTCACTAATATACAAACAGCAAATCTATTTGGTTAAACTTCACCTCAGTTTGGTTCTTCTGGTTTATCTTTGACTCCTGGACACTAAACCTACTGTCAAGCATGGAGGTGGCAGTATCATTATACTATCAATGTAACTCACTCAAGTCAAATGTAGTTGTGTCCACCAATACTGGTGCACACAACTACATTTGTTGTCTTTCTGACTTGGTTCTTCAGGTTCTTGATGGGTCTAAGTCAGGACTTTGGGGAGACCAGTCTAGAACCTTCATTCCAGCCTGATGGAACCATTTCTTTACCACGTCTGATGTGTGTTTGGGCTCATTGTCTGGTTGAAACATCCAACTGTGTCCAAGATCAACCTTCTGCTGATGGTTTTAGGTTCTCCTGAAGAATGTGGAGGTGATCCTCCTTCTTCATTATTCCATTTACTTTGTGTAAAGCTCCAGTTCCACAGAGCATGATACTGCCACCACCATGCTTGATGGTATGTTTGGTGTTCTTGGGGTTAAAGAAGACCCACCCAAGACAGTCTGAAACCAGTCCTGAAAAGGCTTAAAACAGGACCAAAATTGGGACCAAAACCAAATCTAAACTACTCTTAAAAAAACGTCCAAGACCAGTCCTTAAAAGTCTGTATAGATACTCAGTCTTCCAGGTCATGGTGATTGTAGGAGCTTCTGTAGAAATCAACTGGACTTCTCTTGAAGGTTCTTAAAGATGTTTCACCTTCCTCCAAGAGGTTTCTTCAGTTCATCTTCTTCAACTGAAGAAGCCTCTTGAATGAAGGTGAAACGTCTTTAAGAACCTTCAAGAGAAGTCCAGTTGATGTCTACAAAATTCCTACGACAGTCCTAAAAAGGTCTAAAACCAGGACCAAAGTCAAACCTAAACCAGTCCAAAAAATGTTCAGAACCAGTCAGAATACAGTCTGAAACCAGTCCTAAAAAAGTCTAAAACCAGTACAAAATCGGTACCAAAACAATTTTTGATATCAGCATTATGTGTTTTGACCCGTTTTTTTTATGCAGTCTGTGTTTAGGATTTTTTTTTTTTTTTTTGTTGCTTTGATGTTTAATTTGTCTTCTGGCGACTGATTTTTTTTTTTGTGTGTGTTTGTGTGACGGAAACATAGAAGTTTAAGGAAACTAATAAAAGTTTGAACAAAAACAGGAAACATTCCATGAATACAACTAATAGAATGAAACACAAATCAGGACACAATGATGTGAGATATAATAATAATAATAATAATAATAATAATAATAATAATAATAATAATAATAATAATAATAATAATAATAATAATAACTGTTTATGTCTTGTACTTCTATCTTTGTGAGGACCAGTTGAATTTTTTATTTCCACTAAGTTTGCATCAACATGAAAAACTTTCAGATCAATCGATCAGAGGATCTACTGATCTACTGATTGCTGATCAATACAACAAATCTTTTTTACCAGCATCAGACCAGAGTGGGATCAGAAAAATTTACATTTTTATCTCTGCTTGATCAAAACTGTAATAATACTATTACTACTACTACTTCTACTGCTATTACTACTAATAATAACATAATAACACTATTAAAACTACTACTACTAAAAATAATAATACTAATACTACTACTACTACTACTACTAATAATAATAATAATGATACTACTAATAATAATAATACTGATACTACTACTAATAATAATAATACTGATACTAATATGAGCACTACTACTAGTACTAGTGCAATACTAGGACTACTACAGTGTTGTTATTATTATTATATATTTTATGAGTATTTATAAAAATACAGATTTTCGATGTCGACATTATTGACAGTTTTGGCCCATTTCTAGAGTTAAAATGTAAATTTATACATTTTTCTGTGATTTTATTATTTGTAATTTAATAAATAAGAGTATTTTTTAAAAAAAACATTTTTCAATCCTTATTATACATATTTTTTACTCAAATAATGGAATATTTCTATAAATAAGGGATTTTTTTGTGACTTATCATACATTATGAGCATGATGTAGGTGTATTTTTATAGTAAAACTGTGAATTATTGGAGAAAATCTGTAAATAAGAGTGATTTATTTAAAAAAAATTATATCTAAAAACAATTTTAAAAATCCGTGCACCAAATTTGATGCAACAGAAATGAATTTGCTTCTACTTTAATGACAGTAAAATTCAGTTTCTTGACTAAATTTGCTGAATTCTGCAGCTTTTAAACAGCATTGTGGTTTCTGTGCAGCAACATCAGGGTTAAATTAAGACAATTTTTATTCCCAGAACTCTTTCTGTTTCTGGATCCTCACAGTAATAGAAGTAGAAACATGAAGTTCCTGCATCTTCCTACCTGCTGGGCGCAGGGTTCCTCCAAAGGAACTCCGAGGCTTCGAGGGTTCTTCTGGTAATAGGAAACCAGTTCTCCCAGCGTGGCGAAGGAGATCTTATCAGACACGAAGTACGCCCCGATGGACGAACGCTGGATCCTGAAGTGGTAGACCTTCCCCTCGCTGCGAGCTAAAAAACACACAAGAAACACACTGGTCATGACTTCAAAGACACAAAATGACCACAAAGAGATGCAAAATGGCAACAAACACAAAGTGACGACAAAGAGACAGAAGCTGCCTCTATGCCTCACTGTCAGGACTATGCATTCACTGTGGTAGTACTGACCACGAAAGACACAAAACAACTACAAAGACATGAAGAATTACCACAAAAATACTACAAAATGATCACAGAAAGGCACAAAACGATGACAAAGGGACACAAAATGACCACAAAAATATGCAAAACAACCACAAAGATACACATGACCACAAAAAGACACAAAATGACTTCAAAGATAAAGAAAATGACCACAAAAAACACAAAAATGACCACAGAGAAACACAAAGACCACAAAGACACACAAAATGACCAAAGAGAAACACAAAGACCACAAAGACACGCAAAAACACCAGAGACACAAAAAGACCACAAAAAGGCTCACTATGACCACAAAATGACCACAAAGAGACACAAAATGAGAATATGCAAAATGACTACAAAAATATGCAAAATAACCACGAAGATACACAACACGACTATAAAAAGACAGAAAATGACTACAAAGACACACAAAATGACCCCAAGATGCCTCTGTGCTTCACCATGCATTCACTGTAGTACTCCTGTTCAGGAGAGACACAAAACAACCACAAAATGATGGAAAATTACTATAAAGAGACACAAAATGACCATAAAAAGACATAAAATGACCACAAAAAAACACAAAATGACCACAAAGAGACACAAAACTACCACAATGTGCCTCCGTGCTTCACTGTCAGGACTATGCATTCACTGTGGTAGTCCTGAAAGACACTCAGGAAATAAACTGTGAATTCACTGCAAAACAAAACTTCAAAACCATAAATGTGAACTCTAAAAGCTGTGCTGGGTCTAAACTCTCACATATTTCTCCTGATGTTTGTGTGGATGTGAAACAGAAGAACTGAGGGTAAACCAGAGTCTAACTGGTTCATGAAGCTGCTAACTGAGGATAAACCAGAGCCTAACTGGTTCATGAAGCTGCTCATTGAGGGTAAACCAGAGTCTAACTGGTTCATGAAGCTGCTAACTGAGGATAAACCAGAGCCTAACTGGTTCATGAAGCTGCTCATTGAGGGTAAACCAGAGTCTAACTGGTTCATGAAGCTGCTCACTGAGGATAAACCAGAGTCTAACTGGTTCATGAAGCTGCTAACTGAGGGTAAACCAGAGTCTAACTGGTTCATGAAGCTGCTAACTGAGGGTAAACCAGAGCTAACTGGTTCATGAAGCTGCTCACTGAGGGTAAACCAGAGCCTAACTGGTTCATGAAGCTGCTCACTGAGGGTAAACCAGAGCCTAACTGGTTCATGAAGCTGCTCATTGAGGGTAAACCAGAGTCTAACTGGTTCATGAAGCTGCTCACTGAGGGTAAACCAGAGCCTAACTGGTTCATGAAGCTGCTCACTGAGGGTAAACCAGAGTTTAACTGGTTCATGAAGCTGCTAACTGAGGGTAAACCAGAGCTAACTGGTTCATGAAGCTGCTAACTGAGGGTAAACCAGAGTCTAACTGGTTCATGAAGCTGCTCATTGAGGGTAAACCAGAGTCTAACTGGTTCATGAAGCTGCTCACTGAGGGTAAACCAGAGTTTAACTGGTTTATGAAGCTGCTAACTGAGGTTAAACCAGAGCCTAACTGGTTCATGAAGCTGCTAACTGAGGGTAAACCAGAGTTTAACTGGTTTATGAAGCTGCTAACTGAGGGTAAACCAGAGCTAACTGGTTCATGAAGCTGCTCACTGAGGGTAAACCAAAGTCTAACTGGTTCATGAAGCTGCTCACTGAGGGTAAACCAGAGTTTAACTGGTTTATGAAGCTGCTAACTGAGGTTAAACCAGAGCCTAACTGGTTCATGAAGCTGCTAACTGAGGGTAAACCAGAGCTAACTGGTTTATGAAGCTGCTCACTGAGGGTAAACCAGAGTCTAACTGGTTCATGAAGCTGCTAACTGAGGTTAAACCAGAGTCTAACTGGTTCATGAAGCTGCTCACTGAGGGTAAACCAGAGTCTAACTGGTTCATGAAGCTGCTGACTGTTACATCCCGACTGTCTAGGGTAGTCAGGAGGTAACCAAAAGCGAGAGAGAGAAGAAAAAAAAAAAGAAAAGGAAAGAATCAACAGGAACGGGCTTATAGGGTGACGGGCTGTGATTTATTTTGAACAACAAAAGGTGTACATGAAGGTAACAAATGATGGGGGAGTTAAATGCAAAAGCGAAAAAAAAACGGGTGCTACAGAACTAAAAGAACCAAACATAACCAAAAGCGAACTGTCCTGACAGTTGTTGAACCCAATAAAAAGGAAAAAGTATAACGGGGAAATAATGTACACAACTGACGAAACTCAAACATACAAAGGCTGCAGCACCCCTACCTAAACTAACAAGGAGCATATGACTGAACCTGCTAATTGCTAGCGTTTATCTCCCCCACAGACACTAGGTTCACCAGAATTCCTCAAGCCAACACAACACCGGACAGCTCAGCGTCACCTACGAGCTGCCACCGACATACTGCGGGACTGAATCTTTTGACAGCTCTCCCGTCATCATGGTAGGAGGAGCCCTCTGGTCCTGGACCTATCCGGCAGCTCCTCGGACAGCAGGCGGGCCCAACCCCAGAGCCACGGAGGAAGGATGCCTCTGATGGCAGACTGCTTACAGCTGTTCCTGATGGAAAAATTAAGAGAGGAGGAGGAGCGCAACGGCCCAAGGCCGTAACACTCCCCCCCATAAAACACAAACCCAGGGTTTGAAACTCAAATATCACACACATAAAACAAGCACACTCACATCCTGGACAGGGCATCCGCAAAGGTGTTCTCCGAGCCCTTCTTGTGGCAGATCTTTAAATTATAGTCTTGCATCAGTAGAGCCCAGCGCATCAGCCTCTGATTGTGGTTATACATACGAGACAGGAACACGATTGGATTATGGTCAGTGTAAACAACAGTAGGCAACGGGCTAGATCCAACATAGACCTCGAAGTGTTGAAGTGCCAGTAACAGTGCCAGTGTCTCCTTCTCAATAGTCGAATATTTTACCTGATGACTGTCAAATTTACGTGAAAAATAACACACTGGATGATCCAACCCTTGGGCATCCTCCTGCAAAAGCACAGCACCAGCGCCCACGGCGCTGGCATCAACCTCCAACTTAAAGGAACGGGCCATATCAGGTGCAGCCAGCACAGGAGCATGACAAAGAAGGGACTTGGCACACTCAAAAGCATGCTGACACTCAGAAGTCCACAGAAAGTCAACCTTCGGACTAAGTAAGCTGGTAAGCGGATGTACAACAGAAGAGAAATTACGACAAAATCCTCTATAGTATCCCACCATTCCCAAGAACCGGCGCAACTCACGCCTAGTGAAAGGGGCAGGGTATGCGAGAATGGAAGCTATCTTCGCCCTCACAGGTCGCACCTGACCCTGTCCCACCTGCCGCCCTAAGTATGTGATGGTGGCTCTACCAAAGTCACATTTAGCCAAGTTCAGTGTGAGGGAAGCCCTATCCAAACGACTGAACACCTGACGTAATATCCCTATATGGTCTTCCCATGTGCTAGTGTACACCACAATATCATCCAGATATGCGCTGCAATTGGGGAGTCCACGCAGAACTTCATTCACCAGCCTCTGAAATGTAGCAGGTGCGTTGCACATACCAAAAGCCATAACTGTGTACTGTAAAAAACGGTCAGGCGTCACAAAAGCAGAAATGCTGGAGGCGCGCTCGGTGAGGGGGACTTGCCAGTAGCCCTTCAGGAGGTCAAGTTTACTCACATATCTGGCATTTCCTACGCTGTCAATGCAATCCTCCATCCGTGGTAGAGGATAGGAATCAGGAACGGTGACAGAGTTCACTCTACGGAAATCAGTAATAAAACGAGGGGAGCCATCTGGCTTCGCCTCCAGCAAACAAGGGGAGCTCCACGGACTGGAACTGGGCTTGGCCATACCATGCTCTAACAAATAATCAGTTTCTGCAGTCATTAGGGCCCTCTTCATGGCATTCACCCGATATGGGTGCTGCTTAATAGGTGTAGCATTCCCTACATCAATGTCATGCTCAACCACGGTTGTTTGTGTGGGAATATCATTAAATAAACACCGAAAGTCACTTACTAATGCCAAGACATCCTCCTTCTGATCACCAGGTAAGTGATTCAGTTGCTCAGGGAGAGCCTGCAGCATCTCCGAATTCGGTAGTCGAGTGCTTGGTGCAGGAACATGGGGCATGCGCAAACCATCATCACCATCAGGAGCCACTGCCTCCGCAGATATCGCAGCAACTTGAGCAGGTTTCAGGGCACCTACACTGGGTGTCTGACCACCATGATATAGCTTCAACATATTAACATGGCAAACCCGTGTCTTGCGCCTCCTATCGGGAGTGCATAAAACATAATTGGTCTCCCCATGCTTCTTGAGGACCTCATAAGGACCAGAGTACTTGGCAGCAAGTGCAGAACCAAGGACAGGGAGCAGGACCAGGACTTTATCACCAACCTGAAATTCCCTTTTAACGGCTGACTGATCAAACCGACGCTTCATAACGACCTGGGAGGCCTTTAGAGACTCCTGGGCCATGAGATTTGCACGGCGCAAACGCTCACGAAACTGACTCACATACCTCGCAAGTGATCTATCGCCAGCCTCCACTGGAGACAGAAACTTCTCCTTTAACGCCCTCAGCGGCCCTCGAGGTGTATGGCCAAACACCAGCTCAGCAGGACTGAAGCCAAGCGATTCTTGCACAGCTTCACGTGCAGCAAACAATAAAAATGGGATCCCCTCATCCCACCCTCTCTCAGTCTGCAGACAATATTTACGCAGCATCGACTTTAAAGTCTGATGCCATCGCTCTAACGCACCTTGCGATTCCGGATGATACGCACTGGAGACAACATGCTGCACGTCCAAGGACTTAACCACCTGCTTAAATAAACGAGACTGGAAGTTCGTGCCCTGATCCGTTTGGATTATTTTCGGGAGCCCAAATGTAGAAAAAAACTTAGTTAGAGCCTTAACAATCGCACTGGCTGTAATTTTCCGCAGCGGAAATGCCTCAGGAAAACGCGTCACAGCACACATTATAGTCAACAAGTACTGGTTGCCACTTTTTGTCCTGGGCAGCGGACCAACACAGTCGACTATGACCCGGTCAAATGGCTGTCCAGAAGCAGGAATCGGCTGCAGAGGGGCTACAGGTATAACCTGATTCGCTTTCCCTGCAACCTGACACACATGACAACTACGGCAATATTGAGCCACATCACGTTTCAACCCGGGCCAAAAGAAATGTCTAAGCAGAAGTTGGTATGTCTTGTTAATCCCCAGATGTCCCGACCACTGACTTTCATGAGCCAAGGACAGAATAGCTGTGCGATAGCAAGCAGGAACCACAATCTGCTTTACAACATTCCAGTCAAAAACAGCAGCACCATAGGGTGACCATTTACGCATCAAAATGTCACCATCAATAAAATAAGCCGCACCGGCACTGTTAGGTTCCTCAGCACTTACCACACTGGAGAAACATTTGAGCAATGTTGGGTCAGCCCTCTGAGCCGCGCATAACTGATCGCATGTCACTGGGAGAGACCCATCGTCAGGGAGAGGCTCCGAAGCACATAGCTTCACCGGGTCAGCCCGCTCGGACGAAGACGCGGGAGTGTCCCCCGCCGACGGCTCCGCGGGTGCTTCACCTGAAAGAGCTGACATTAATACAGTATCCGACAACGAAACATCGGATCGATTGCGCAACTGAGCACGAGTAACCACGCACGCCGGATACAACGGAGACGGCGTGGATGCCGGCAGATCCGTGACTGCAGGATTGTCCAAAATTTCTAAACTGTGCAACACTCTGCCGCCAGCCACATCGTTCCCCATTAACATTACAACACCTTCAATCGGCAGCGCCGAACACACCGCAACAGGGAAAAACCCACTGACAAGTTTGGAGTCAATATGAACTCTGTGTACAGGCCGCGGAATATTTCCCATCTCTATACCACGCAAACAAATATTGTAACCGCAAGCTGACTGTTTGGAGAACGGCAATGCACTGGACAAAATTACGGAGTACGAAGCGCCGGTGTCTCGCAAAATACGCACAGACTGCTGATCAAACGATTCACCAGTTAAGGACACACGACCCTCGAAAACAAACGGCTCAAAACAAGAGTCAAATTTCCCATTGCCATGTACATTTGTGGGCTGGATGCGGGGCTCTGCTCGGACGAGCCCAACGCCTTTTGGTTGCGGAGGATCTCCCTGAGTTTTTCGCCGTAGTACACCACAATCTGCGATGACATGTCCAGGATCGTGACAATAATAACATCCACGACTCCCCCTCTTTGGACTCCCAGCCTTAACAGAAGGAGGACGTTGCCGCAGACGATAATCATCGGCACTATCATCAGCTACACCAAAGGATGCTCTGTGTGTCAGCACATATTCATCAGCGAAAGTGGCAGCAGTGGTGAGTGACATGACCTTCTGCTCATTCAAATACATAACAATGCGATCTGGCAGACACCTTTTAAATTCTTCTAGCAATAATAACTCTCGCAAGGAAGCAAAAGTATCAGCTTTGGAAGCTACACACCACCTATCGAAAAGAACTGCTTTTTCCCTAGCAAACTCAACATAACTCTGATCAGACGCTCTTTTCTGGTTCCTAAACCTCTGTCGATAAGCCTCGGGTACCAATTCATAGGCCTGCAGTATGGCAGCTTTCACAGAGTCATAATCCAAACTAGCCTCAAGAGGGAGCGAAGCTACAACCTCTTGGGCTTTGCCATGTATTTTACTTTGAATCAGTAGCGGCCAAACGTCCCGCGGCCACCGTAGGGCGCCAGCAATGCGCTCAAAGGCTGCAAAATATGAGTCAACCTCTGACTCTCTAAAATTCGGAACAATCGGAATGTACTTACAAACGTCAAACGTGGCGGCCGGCAAACCGGTGGAAGCGGACCCAGCAGCTCCATCAGAGGCAGGCAGCGACCGAGCAGCCTGAGCGTCTAGCTCCAGCTTACGCAGCCTCACAGCCGTGTCGGCTTCAATCTGCAGTCTTTTTACCTCCAGCTCAAACTGTCTTGCCTGCTCCTTCTCCTGGGCGTCTAAGCGGAGACGAGCAAGGCGAACTTTCAGCCGCGCCTCATCCCGCGACCCAGCACTTACAGGTGAAAGTGGATCAAAACGGGGAAGTGTGAGCGGAGTTTTCACCCGCTCACCTCCACCCACATCCACACCAGCACCTGAGGAAGCGTGAGGCACCTCCCCATCTTTAGATCTTCCCCCATCCAGGGAGCCATGTTCCATCACAGCAGGGACAGCAGACGCAGACACCTTAATCACACCCATTTCCACCAGCCTACCCGCAACGATAGCCTTCAGCTCACGTTTGACTGTTTGCTTCGGAATATCAATGCCAAAATGCTCGGCAATTTGCTGCAAATCACATTTGCGGCAGCACTCAAGCAGCTCGAGAGACGGGCCGGCCACAAACTGATCCCACCTGAATACAGCTGCCATACTCGCCTCACAATAACCCCCCCTCCAAAAGAAACCACAGCCTGGCCAACTCCAGAAGGGACGAGCCCCCACTTGTTACATCCCGACTGTCTAGGGTAGTCAGGAGGTAACCAAAAGCGAGAGAGAGAAGAAAAAAAAAAAGAAAAGGAAAGAATCAACAGGAACGGGCTTATAGGGTGACGGGCTGTGATTTATTTTGAACAACAAAAGGTGTACATGAAGGTAACAAATGATGGGGGGAGTTAAATGCAAAAGCGAAAAAAAAACGGGTGCTACAGAACTAAAAGAACCAAACATAACCAAAAGCGAACTGTCCTGACAGTTGTTGAACCCAATAAAAAGGAAAAAGTATAACGGGGAAATAATGTACACAACTGACGAAACTCAAACATACAAAGGCTGCAGCACCCCTACCTAAACTAACAAGGAGCATATGACTGAACCTGCTAATTGCTAGCGTTTATCTCCCCCACAGACACTAGGTTCACCAGAATTCCTCAAGCCAACACAACACCGGACAGCTCAGCGTCACCTACGAGCTGCCACCGACATACTGCGGGACTGAATCTTTTGACAGCTCTCCCGTCATCATGGTAGGAGGAGCCCTCTGGTCCTGGACCTATCCGGCAGCTCCTCGGACAGCAGGCGGGCCCAACCCCAGAGCCACGGAGGAAGGATGCCTCTGATGGCAGACTGCTTACAGCTGTTCCTGATGGAAAAATTAAGAGAGGAGGAGGAGCGCAACGGCCCAAGGCCGTAACAGTAAACCAGAGCTAACTGGTTCATGAAGCTGGTAACTGAGGTTAAACCAGAGACTAACTGGTTCATGAAGCTGCTAACTGAGGTTAAACCAGAGCCTAACTGGTTCATGAAGCTGCTCATTAAGGGTAAACCAGAGTCTAACTGGTTCATGAAGCCACTAACTGAGGGAAAACCAGAGTCTAACTGGTTCATGCTAACTGAGGGTAAACCAGAGTCTAACTGGTTCATGAAGCTGCTCACTGAGGGTAAACCAGAGTTTAACTGGTTCATAAAGCTGCTAACTGAGGGTAAACCAGAGTTTAACTGGTTCATGAAGCTGCTAACTGAGGGTAAACCAGAGTTTAACTGGTTCATGAAGCTGCTAACTGAGGGTAAACCAGAGTTTAACTGGTTTATGAAGCTGCTAACTGAGGTTAAACCAGAGTCTAACTGGTTCATGACGCTGGTAACCGAAGCCTCCTGATGATGCAGATTTCAGCAGCAGCTTGCTGGAAACTGAGCGTCTGACTGCAGAGATTTCCCCTCGAGACCCCAAAGACCTTGAAGAGGAGAGGAGGAAGATGGAGGGAGGAGGAGGAATGAGGACCTGATAGAGGACAGGCTGGATCACAACCCGTCCAGCAGCAGCAGCTTCATCATCGGGGAATTAATGTGGGTTACTATGACTGAAATGAATGAATGCAGTCTCTGGAGCTTCAAATAAAACTAAAAATCATTTAAGAACATCCCATTTAAGAACAGCAAAGATCTGGCAGCAATGAGCCAGAAAACTGTAACTCTAATTATTTTAGAGTCAGATTAAACAATGTTGAATTATGTGAAATTGGAGAGACACTGCACAGCGCTGCTGCTGTCTTGTTCTTGTCATTTTGTGCCTTTTTGTCATTTTGTGCCTTGTTTTTGTTGTTTTTTGTATCTCATTTTTGTCATTTTGTCTTGTGTTGTTTCGTGTCTTGAGACACTGCACAGGGCTGCTGCATTCTGTTATTTCTAATACAATATTTGTAATTTTTGTTCTGTTTAAAGGATGAATCTCCTACCAGAGATGGTGGAATATCTGTAGTTTTTGTTCCCTTTAAAGGATGAATCTCCTACCAGAGGTGGTGGAATATTTGTAGTTTTTGTTCTGTTTAAAGGATTAATCTCCTACCAGAGATGGTGGAATATCTATAGTTTTTGTTCTGTTTAAAGGATGAATCTCCAACCAGAGATGGTGGAATATCTATAGTTTTTGTTCTGTTTAAAGGATGAATCTCCTACCAGAGATGGTGGAATATCTGTAGTTTTTGTTCTGTTTAAAGGATGAATCTCCAACCAGAGATGGTGGAATATCTATAGTTTTTGTTCTGTTTAAAGGATGAATCTCCAACCAGAGATGGTGGAATATCTGTAGTTTTTGTTCCGTTTAAAGGATGAATCTCCTACCAGAGATGGTGGAATATCTGTAGTTTTTGTTCCGTTTAAAGGATGAATCTCCTACCAGAGATGGTGGAATATCTTTAGTTTTTGTTCCGTATCAAGGATGAATCTCCTACCAGAAATGGTGGAATATTTGTAGTTTTTGTCCTGTTTAAAGGATTAATCTCCAACCAGAGATGGTGGAATATCAATAGTTTTTGTTCTGTTTAAAGGATGAATCTCCTACCAGAGATGGTGGAATATCTGTAGCTTTTGTTCTGTTTAAAGGATGAATCTCCTACCAGAGATGGTGGAATATTTGTAGTTTTTGTTCTGTTTAAAGGATGAATCTCCTAGCAGAGATGGTGGAATATTTGTAGTTTTTGTTCCCTTTAAAGGATGAATCTCCTACCAGAAATGGTGGAATATTTGTAGTTTTTGTTCCCTTTAAAGGATGAATCTCCTACCAGAGATGGTGGAATATTTGTAGTTTTTGTTCCGTTTAAAGGATGAATCTCCTACCAGAGATGGTGGAATATTTGTAGTTTTTTGTCCTGTTTAAAGGATGAATCTCCTACCAGAGATGGTGGAATATTTGTAGTTTTTGTCCTGTTTAAAGGATGAATCTCCTACCAGAGATGGTGGAATATTTGTAGTTTTTGTCCTGTTTAAAGGATGAATCTCCTACCAGAAATGGTGGAATATTTGTAGTTTTTGTCCTATTTAAAGGATGAATCTCCCACCAGAGATGTTGGAATATTTGTAGTTTTTGTCCTGTTTAAAGGATCAATCTCCTACCAGAGATGGTGGAATATTTGTAGTTTTTGTCCTGTTTAAAGGATCAATCTCCTACCAGAGATGGTGGAATATTTGTAGTTTTTGTCCTGTTTAAAGGATCAATCTCCTACCAGAGATGGTGGAATATTTGTAGTTTTTGTCCTGTTTAAAGGATGAATCTCCTACCAGAGATGGTGGAATATTTGTAGTTTTTGTCCTGTTTAAAGGATCAATCTCCTACCAGAGATGGTGGAATATTTGTAGTTTTTGTCCTGTTTAAAGGATCAATCTCCTACCAGAGATGGTGGAATATTTGTAGTTTTTGTCCTGTTTAAAGGATGAATCTCCTACCAGAGATGGTGTACTCGTCACTGTGACTCTCGCTGATGCGAACCAGGAAGGAGCCATCTTTGTTTTGGGAAGCCAGCAGCAGCTTCTCAGCTTTCACACGGTTTATGTTCCCATAATACCACCTGCACAGGGACAAAACAGGAAGAGCAGGAGAGTGAAAACACAAAGAAATGCATCATCAGGGTTAATATAAGGGTCACACATTTCACCCATCAAATTTCAAATAATCCAAAATACTAAAAACATGCAGTTGTTTAAGTGTCCAAATCTAAAAAACTAGGAGAAAAGAATGTTTGAAAATATTTTTAAAAATACCAAATTAGTCTGGAGGTTCTCCTAAAATACCATTTGTCTCTTGTCCCACCCCCTGATGACCAAACTGAATCTCTAATAAAACAGTTCAAATTTAAATCTCCTTTTTTGTCATTTTGTGTCTCGTTTTTGTCACTTTGTGTTTCGCTTTTGTCGTTTTCTGTCTCATTTTTGTCGGTTTCTTTGTTGTTTGTGTCCTTTTCTGTCTCGTTTCTGTCATTTTGTGTCTCGTGCCTGTCATGTCTTGTTTTTATCATTTTGCGTCTCATTTTTGTCATTTTGTGGTTCATTTTTGTCATGTTCTGTCTCATTTTTGTTTTCTTTCTTGTTTTTGTCCTTTTCTGTCTTGTTTTTGTTATTTTGTGTCTCATTTTTGTTGTTTTGTGACTTGTTTTTGTTGTTTTGTGACTTGTTTTTGTTGTTTTATGTCTCGTTTTTGTCGTTTTATGTCTCTTTTGTGTTGTTTTGTGACTTGTTTTTGTTGTTTTGTGACTTGTTTTTGTTGTTTTATGTCTCGTTTTTGTCGTTTTATGTCTCTTTTGTGTCGTTTTGTGTCTTGTTTTTGTCCTTTTATGTCTTGTTTGAAGCCCAAATGTCCTCCAGTTCTGGAATGATGAAAGAACACTAATCGAGGAATAAATGAATGAATGAACTACAGATAGAAGAATGTGTTGCATGTGGAAGCTAACATGCAGAAACTTGCAGCCAGAAGCAGCGTGATAAACTCTCAGAGTCACATTGTGCACATTTCAGGCTGACAGGGTAATGAAGCTAGACATCCAGTCAGGCCGACACTGTAAAACACCTCAGAGAAGATGTTTATCCTTCAGTCCTGAGACGCTGCAGACTTCCAGTGTCGTCTGTTTGCTCACATATCAGAAAGCAGCCTGTATTTACTCTCAGTTATCTGTAGGGCGGGTCACATCTCCGCCACGCTCAGGTTTCACTGAAACCAACAACAAGCACATCTCAGCACAAAAGGCCTCCAGACGCTGGGACGGTCGCTCTAGAAATACCACTGCAGCACTTTTTAGATCCAAACGATACAGAAAGAAAACACCAGGAAAAGATGTCTCTGTTTCTAGCTACACAAGCTAACCAGCTAACCACAGGAGGAAACATACCAGAGATTAGCAGCTTAATTAGCAATTATTTCAGTTGTTTTCAGGCTAAAATAACAAATATTTGCTGGTTAACAGTGTTTGCTTTATTCTGACATTCATGGTGCATCTATTAATGTCGCCTCCACAACATCTTCTGCACTCATACAGCCCCATATCATCATACTGCCACCTCCATGCTTCACTGTCAGGACTATGTGTTCACTATGGTCGTCCTGGTCAGGAAAGACACAAAATAACCACAAAAAGATGCAAAATGGCCACAAAGAAACACAAAACTACCACAAAAGGACACAAATCAACTATAAAAAGATGCAAACAACCATAGAGAGACATCAAAAGACCACAAAAAGATGCAAAATGACCACATAGAGGTATAAAATGCCTCTGTGCCTCACTGTCAGGTCTTAGTATTGACATTGTGACAGTCCTGGATCAGGAGAGACTCAAAACGACAAAAAAAAAAGATACAAAACAACCACAAAGAGACACGAGAGAGACGTAAACCTACCACAAAGGGACACAGATCAACAACAAAGAGATGCAAACAACCACTAAGAGACACCAAAAGACCACAAAGACACATAAAATGCCTCTGTGCTTCACTGTCAGGACTATGTGTTCACTGTAGCAGTCCTAAACCACTAGAGACACAAAACAAAGTGACGCAAAGCAAGTCAGACAAAGTGCGACATTTGGCTTTGGAGCTAAATCCATGTTGTTAATGTCAACAGATGTAGAAGGTTAAGCAGCTCTACATAAACAGTCGGGGTCATTAAATTACAACAGAAGAAAAGGCTAAAACAATTAATTCATTCCATAAGTCAACCAAACCTGCATAAACGTCCCCCAGAACCTCCTCAGAACATCTGGTTCTTCATCTGCAGTTCTACCTTTATACTGGGAATATCTCCACAGTTCCAGGTCCTTGAAGTCCATAGAGGAGAACCTCCCCTGTAGAAAGTTCTAAAGTAGACCTACTGACAACTGGACAGTTGTCAGTAGGTCTACTTTAGAACTTTCTCCAGTTGTCGGTAGGTCTATTCTAGAACTTTCTCCAGTTGTCGGTAGGTCTACTCTAGAACTTTCTCCAGTTGTCGGTAGGTCTACTCTAGAACTTTCTCCAGGGGACGTTCTCCTTTCCTGCTTCCAGTCTTTAAGTTTAGTCTCACTTAGAACATTCCAGATCCTTGAAGTCCATAGAAGTGGGTCCAGATTTATCACTTTTTAATGGACTTTTTCCATCATTTCTGAGCCTCAGAACTTCATCAGTCCAGCAGATAGAACCATGACATTTAGGAGGAAAAACACATCTGAGTTCTGATAAAAACTGACACCAGATCACTTCTATATCCATCCAGGTGTCACGGTCTGAAGAATAAATCTGGTTTCTGATCAGCACCATTTTTCTAGTCAAGAAACAACTAGTAGTTGCTCAAAAGGACTTCGAAATGATCCAAAATACCTCCAAAATGCCCACTCAGATTGTCCAAAAATCGGTCCAAAAATGACCAGAATGTCCAAAATCACTTGAAAATTGTCCAAAGTTGTTCAAAAATGATCAGATTTACCTTAAGTTTGTTTTAACCATCTTTGAGCATCAATATTATGGGATGTATCCTTGTTTTAACAGTAAAACTGCAGCAGTAGAATCAATCATTGGGATCCTGGATGTGTTTCTGTCTCAGTTTGTCCAAAATCACACAAATATTTGTGCAAATTGTCTTAGATTTAAAGTATCAAAAGTTGTTCAAAACACCTTTAACATTTTCAGATGGCCTTGAAATCTTTCTAAAATGGCAAAAACTTTACCAAAATTACTCAGAACTTGTTCAAAATGACTGCAAAATTGTCTAAAATACCTAAAAATGATCCAGAATGCCCAAAAATGTTCCCAGAACGACTCAGATTGCCCACAAAAATGACCAGAAAGTCCAAAATCACTTCAAAATTGTCCAAAGTTGTTCAATCAGATATACACCAAACTTATCCACAATGACTGAAAACCTTTCTAATCTATTCTCTGACCATCTTTGAGCATTGATTTTATGGGATGTATCCTGGTTTCAACAGTAGAACTGCAGCAGAAATATAAACAATCATCGGTGCCCTGGATGAGTTTCCGACCAAAAGTTGTTCAAACACCTTTAACTTCTCCAGATGGCCACAAAATGTTCCCAAAATTACTCATAACTTGTTCAAAATGAGTCAAAAATGGCCTAAAATACCTAGAAAAGTTTCCAAAATTACTCAAAGATTGTCCAAAAAAATGATCAGAATGTCCAAAATCACTTTATAATTGTCCAAAGTTGTTCAAAAAAAGATCAGATGTATGTCAAACTTATCCACAGTGACTCAAAACCCTTTCAGTCACTTTTCTAACCATCTTTGAGCATCAGTATTATGGGATTTATCCTGGTTTGAACAGTAAAACTGCGGCAGAAATGGAATCGATCCCTGGTATCCTGGATGCGTTTCTGTTTTCTGATCATTTCAGATAAACTGTGGAACAGGAATGAACCTTTAACAGTCAGCAAAATGATCATAGATGTTATTTATGACTTCTGTAGTAAAGAGATTTATTGTTATTGTCACACTTTCAGCTTCATTCGGCTTTATTGTTTCTGTGACGGTTTTCAGAAGAATCGGTTTCTCTGGTTTTATTTCAATGTCAGACTCTGTGACTTTAAATGAGTTAAATCCATAAATCTCTGTGTGTTGCACTGAGGTTTATTATTAGAAGTTTCATCTTTAAAAATAGAACCGATCGTCTCCACGTTGAGGTGTTTCTTCTCTGATGCGTTTACAGTCGATGCTGGGTGTCGGCGGTGCGTTCAAGGACACCAGGAGTCAGTGACAGGTCAGTCTGAAACATGATGACTCCCTGCAGAGGATGAATAATGGAGGAGCTGCAGCTGCATTCAGTTACCTTCAAAGTGTTTCCTCCAGAGATGCCTCCAGAGATACCTCCAGAAAGACCTCCACAGTTACCTCCACAGTTACCTCCAGAGATACCTCCAGAACTACCTCCACAGTTACCTCCAGAGATGCCTCCAGCGATACCTCCAGAACTACCTCCACAGTTACCTCCACAGTTACCTCCAGAGATGCCTCCAGCGATACCTCCAGAACTACCTCCACAGTTACCTCCAGAGATGCCTCCAGCGATACCTCCAGAACTACCTCCACAGTTACCTCCAGAGATGCCTCCAGCGATACCTCCAGAACTACCTCCACAGACACCTCCAGATGTCCAGGATGGACTTTATCTCAGTGCTAACAGGACCAGAGTCTTTACAGGATCCTCCAGGAATCACTGAACCCAGAGGAGTCAAACTCATCTTAGTCCAGGTTCCACATTCAGCCCAGTTTGATCTCCAGTGACCAGTAAACTCATAAAATAATAACCTATAAAGAACCACAACTCCATATTTTTCCTTTGTTAGACACACAACAAAAGCGAGAAAGAAAATGACAAAAAATCTGACAAGAAAGTTACAAAGCGACAAAACAACAGGCAAACGACAAAAACGAGACAAAAAAATTACAAAAGCGTGAAACAAAATGACAAAAACAATACACAAAACAATGAATAAAGCAAAACATAAAATGACAAAAATAAGACAAAAAACAGAAGCGAGACAAAAAGGAAACACAAAACGACAAAAACAAGACAAAAAATTCTAAAAGACACAAAACAACAAATGAAACAACACAAAACAAAAAGATACAAAAAATTTGACAAAAAAGATACAAAGTGACAAAAAAATGGACACAAATCAGAAAAAAAATGACAAAAAAGGAACATAACGACAAAAAATAGGCAAAAAATACAAACGAGACAAAAACGAGAAACAAAATGACAAAAAAGTGAGACAGACGACAACAGTCAGACAAAAAAAGACAAAATATTACAAAAATGAGACACAAAACAACAAAAAAAAGACAAAATATTACAAAAATGAGACACAAAACAACAAAAAATGAGACAAACTGCACAAAACAAAACATTGGACAATAAAGTTACAAAACACCAAAAAAATGGACAAATGTCAAAAACGAGATAAAAAACACAAAACGACAAAAACGATACACAAAACAACGAATGAAGCGAAAAAATGACAAAAATGAGACAAAAAACAAGAGAGACAAAAAGGAAACACAAAACAACATGTGAGAAACAAAACAAAAGTCAGACAAAAAAGACAAAGAAACAACACAAACAAGACAAAATATTACAAAAGCGAGACAAAAAATTGCAAAAGCGTGAAACAAAACGACAAAAGTCTGACAAAATTTTTACTGTTTGAGGGCCAGATTGGACCCTCTGGAGGGCCGGTTTTGGCCCGCGGGCCTCATGTTGGACACCCCTGGTTTAAAGCCTTTATGATCTAAAACTTCTTTTCTCGGTGCTTAAAGGCTGCTAACCTTCCTATTAATCAATATTCGAACATTTCAATGTGGATTCTGGAAAACTGGCAGCATTTTGTGACTGAAGCAAAATCAATCAATCGCTAATTAGTCAATAATACGATTGATTTAACATTAAAGGTCTGTGAAATATACAAGATTTTTCTTTCTAAAACTGATTATACTCAGCAGATTTTGACAATGAAAACCTGAATTTCTCATTTTGCGACAATATTTTCAGTTTTACATGAAATAATGGAATGAAATCCCACTAATGATGCCGCCTTTCTGCAGTCTGAGACGTAAAATATTTGGTGGTGACTTGGCATTTCTTTTTGTATATATTATATATTTAACCACATTTATGCCATTTTACCCATGTAAATATCCTTATTTAAGCATTTAAAAAGCCAAAAAAGTAATGCACATAATGTAAAATTAAGGTCCGGAACTATATTTGACTGATGTAAAACTGCAGTATTTTATCAGAATATTATTCTACAGCAGTCTTTGTTCTCCAGGTGATGAAATATTACAGTTTTTATGGTATATAAACAGATTAAAGCAACATTTAGGACATTTAAGTGCAGTTTCAGACCTAAAATATTAGTTCAACAATGGTAATTTTACATTTTTTTGTTCATATTATTATTATTGAATCACATTACCAGGCAATGCCAATTTTATCCATGTAGATAAAAAAAACCTTGAAAAGCCAAAATATAATGCAAATTATGTCAAACTAAGGTTAAAAACTGTATTTAAATTATGGAAACGGCAGTATTTTTACATTCCAGTAGTGTTCGGTGATGAAATGTTACAGTTTTAAAAACATTTTAGGACATTTAAGCAACATTTGGTGGATTTTATTGCATTTTGAGACCTAAAATATCTGTTAAATAATGATGACGACATTTTTTTCTCCATATTATTATTATTCAACCATATTTAGAGGCAATGCTAATTTTATACATATAAATATCCTCAATTAAACTTTGAAAAGCCAAAATATGATGTTAATCATGTAAATGTCCGACCAGAAACTGTATTTAAATGATGTAAAACTGCAGTATTTTTACGAAATTATTATATTCCAGCGGTCTTTGTTATCCCAGGTGATTAAATATTACAGTTTTTAAAGCGTTTGAGGACTTTCAAGCAACATTTAGACCTAAAATATTTGTTAAATCATGGTAACTTGACATTTATAGGTGATGCCATGTTAATACATGTAAATATTCTTCATTAAACGTTTTAAAAAGCCAAAAATCATGCAGATTGTGTGAAATTGAGGATAGTAACTGTATTTTAATTATGTAAAATTGCAGTATTTTATGAAATATTACAGTTTTCACAGCGTTTCAGGACATTTAAGCAGTATTTGGGGGATTTTACGGCATTATGAGACCTAAAATATCTGTTAAATAAAGGGGACTTGATTTTTTTTTCATATTATCAGTATTATTGAACCATATTTACAGGCAATGGCAATTTTTTATACATATAATTATCCTTCATTAAACAACAAAAAGCCAAAAAACAACGCAGATTGTGTCAAATTAGGGCCAGATGCTCTATTTAAATGATATATATATAAATGTTTTTAAAGTGTATAATAAATTTAAGCAACATTTAGTGGATTTTCCTGCAGTTTTAGAACCTCAACCTGCAGCTGATCAGCACCGGAGGATCAGCTGACTCCTGCCCACAGAGACCCGGACTAGAACCGGACCAGAACCGGACCAGACCCGGACCAGGACTCACTTGTGTTTGGCGAACTCGTCCTGCAGCAGCGCGACGTAGTTTGCGGGGATGAGACCGGACTGCAGGGATCCGGTGAGCTTCTTGGCCAGCACGTAGTCGCCCCGCTTCTCGATCACCGACAGCTTGTCGCCCTCCTTCACCGTCAGCTCGTCGTTGCTGCGGGCCTCGAAGTCGAAGAGCGCCGCGTACAGCTGCACCGGCCGCTTCTTGGGCGACGGGACGCTCACGTCCCCGGACACGGTGGAGATCCTCGCCGCCTCCGTCGCCGGGTTCTCGATCACGTCGCCGCTGCTGTGGTTCGGGACGTTCGGGTAGCGGAACTCGGGCCAGATCCAGTTCCAGAGCCGGCCCAGGCACGGCATGCAGTAGCGGCAGCAGTCCTCCATCCCGGGACGCGGAGCTGATCACGGATCGATACGCTGATCGGAAACCGGCCTGTCGGTCAGCGGCCGCTCGGTGCTCCGGGTTCCGTCTCTGCCTGCGGACGGAAGCATCGCCCCGCCAGCAGCCCGCGGCCAGATTAGCCGGAGGAACCGGTTTTTTCTGTTCAGATCACCGACCGGAGCTCCGCGCCTGCAGTGCGCACGGCGGCTGCGGGAATGCGGAAACGGGAACGGAGGCCATCCAGGGCGGATCGGTTCCCTGCGAGCACCGGGGATGAGGACATGGCTGCACCGGGAAACGTTAAGCCATGATCCGGTGGAGGGAACCGGAGGATGATGAGGAGGAGGAAGAGGAGGGACAGGTGAAGGTGAAGGTGAAGCGGCGGCGCGGTGCGTAAAGAGTTTGGGTTTGGCGCTCTGCACACCTCCGGCTGATCACACACCTGCGCACTGGAGGGGAAGGAGGGGGAAGGAGGGGGAGGTTAAGGACCAATCAGAGGAGGTCACGTGGCTTTAGCTCCAAATTTCTGTAAAATTCAGTTTGTTCAAAGAAACAAAACATGGATCTTAGGTGTTCTGAACGATGATTTCTGCTTCTATAATGTTCATTTTTCACATCATTTAAATATTATAATGTCTGTAATTTAACAGTTTTGTTGTTGAATTAAAATCCTTTGAAAATAATTAAGGGCATTGTCAATTTTATCCATGCAAATATCTTTATTAGACATCAAAAAAGCAGAAAAATAACGCAATTCTGTAAAAATAAGGTTAAAAACTGTATTTAAATTATGTAAAAATTTAAATTATGTATTTTTACATTCCAGTAGTGTCTGGTGCCTCAGGTGATGAAATAGTACAATTTTATGGTGTATAGACAGATTTAAGCAACATTTATTACATTTAACTGCAGTTTGAGACCTAAAATATCTGTTAAATAATGATAATTTTACATTTCTTTGTTTTTCTTATTATTCAACCACATATAGATAGATAGATAGATAGATAGATAGATAGATAGATAGATAGATAGATAGATAGATAGATAGATAGATAGATAGATAGATAGATAGATAGATAGATAGATAGATAGATAGATAGACTATAGATAGATAGATTAAACCTTTATTGATCCCACAGTGGGGAAATTTACAGTGTAACAGCAGCAGCAAATAGAACAGTTTGAATAAAAGGAGAGCAGCACACAGTGCATAGATATAAATATTTTCTTCTTCTAGAAGAAAAAATACAATATTTACAGAAAAGTTTCTATGAAATTGCACAGCATCGTTATGTACATTTTTATTGCACAGTTAGTCAGTGGGTGAACTGAACTACTGGGAGCAGCTTGATTGTAAAGTCTGACTGCAGCAGGAAGGAAGGACCTGCAGTATCTCTCCTTTAGACAGTGAAGCAGTCTGTCACTGAAGGAGCTGCCCAGTGATGTTAGTGTTTCCTGCAGGGGATGGGAGGTGTCCTCCATGATAGACAACAGCTTTGTCATCATCCTCCTGTCTCCCACCACCTCCACAGGATCCAGGGTTCAGCCCAGGACAGAACTGGCTTTCTTTACCAGTTTGTTTAGTCTCTTCCTGTCTGCAGCCGTGATGCTGCTGCTCCAGCAGACCACTCCATACATGATGGCTGATGCCACCACAGAATCATAGAAGGTCCTCTGAAGTGCTCCCTGCACCCCGAAGGACCTCAGTTTTCTGAGCAGGTGGAATCTGCTCTGACCTTTCTTATAAAGTGCGTTGGTGTTTGTAGTTCAGTCCAGTTTGTTGTTTAAGTGAACACCCAGGTACCTGTAGGAGTCCACAACCTCAATATCTGTTCCCTGGATGTTCACTGGTGAAGGAGAAGTGTATCTGTTCCTGCTAAAGTCCACCACCAGTTCCTTGGTTTTCAGCGCATTGATCTGGAGGCAGTTCAGCAGGAACCAGTCCACAAAGTCCTGGTTAAGTTCTCTGTAGTCCTCCTCATCTCCATCTGTGATGAGGCTGATGATGGCAGAGTTGTCAGAAAACTTCTGAAGATGGCAGTTTGTGGTGTGATGGAAGAAGTCTGCTGTGCAGAGGGTGAAAAGAAAGGGGGCAAGGACAGTCCCCTGTAGGACCCCATACTGCAGACCACAGTGTGGGACACACAGTCCCCTGTAGGACCCCATACTGTAGACCACAGTGTGGGACACACAGTCCCCTGTAGGACCCCCATAGTGTAGACCACAGTGAGGGACACACAGTCCCCTGTAGGACCCCCTACTGTAGACCACAGTGTGGGACACACAGTCCCCTGTAGGACCCCATACTGTAGACCACAGTGTGGGACACACAATCCCCTGTAGGACCTCATACTGTAGACCACAGTGTGGGACACACAGTCCCCTGTAGGACCCCGTACTGCAGACCACAGTGTGGGACACACAGTCCCCTGTAGGACCCCATATTGTAGACCACAGTGTGGGACACACAGTCCCCTGTAGGACCCCCTACTGCAGACCACAGTGTTGGACACACAGTCCCCTGTAGGACCCCATACTGCAGACCACAGTGTTGGACACACAGTCCCCTGTAGGACCCCATACTGTAGACCACAGTGTGGGACACACAGTCCCCTGTAGGACCCCGTACTGCAGACCACAGTTTTGGACACACAGTCCCCTGTAGGACCCCATACTGCAGACCACAGTGTGGGACACACAGTCCCCTGTAGGACCCCGTACTGTAGACCACAATGTGGGACACACAGTCCCCTGTAGGACCCCCTACTGTAGACCACAGTGTGGGACACACAGTCCCCTGTAGGACCCCGTACTGTAGACCACAGTGTTGGACACACAGTCCCCTGTAGGACCCCGTAATGCAGACCACAGTGTTGGACACACAGTCCCCTGTAGGACCCCCTACTGTAGACCACAGTGTGGGACACACAGTCCCCTGTAGGACCCCATACTGTAGACCACAGTGTGGGACACACAGTCCCCTGTAGGACCCCATACTGTAGACCACAGTGAGGACACACAGTCCCCTGTAGGACCCCGTACTGTAGACCACAGTGTGGGACACACAATCCCCTGTAGGACCTCATACTGTAGACCACAGTGTGGGACACACAGTCCCCTGTAGGACCCCGTACTGCAGACCACAGTGTGGGACACACAGTCCCCTGTAGGACCCCATATTGTAGACCACAGTGTGGGACACACAGTCCCCTGTAGGACCCCCTACTGCAGACCACAGTGTTGGACACACAGTCCCCTGTAGGACCCCATACTGCAGACCACAGTGTTGGACACACAGTCCCCTGTAGGACCCCATACTGTAGACCACAGTGTGGGACACACAGTCCCCTGTAGGACCCCGTACTGCAGACCACAGTGTTGGACACACAGTCCCCTGTAGGACCCCGTAATGCAGACCACAGTGTGGGACACACAGTCCCCTGCCCTCACAAACTGTGGCTGGTTGGTGAGGTAATCCAGCAGCTACATTGTGAGGTGGGAGTCCACTTCTGTCTCCTCCAGTTTGTCCCCCAGAAGTGCAGGCTTGATGGTGTTGAAGGCACTGGAGAAATCATAAAACATGATTCTCACAGTGCTCTTCGTCTTCTCCAGGTGAGATAGACATCTGTGCAGGAGGTAGATCACTGCATCATCAACCCCGATGCCGGGCTGGTAGGAGAACTGCAGGAGGTCCAATGATGAGCTCACCAGGGGTCGCAGATGACAGAGGACCAGCCTCTCCAGGGTCTTCATCAGGTGGGATGTTAGTGCCACCGGCCTGTAGTGGTTGAAGTCCTTGGGGTGCGAGATCTTCGGCACTGATACCACGCAGGACATCTTCCACAGCTGAGGTTCTCTCCCCAGCTTCAGGCTCAAGTTGAAGACATCCTCCACAATCCTGCTCAGCTGATCTGTGCAGGATTTGAGGAGCCTGGAGCTGGTGCCATCAGGACCCGTAGCCTTCCTGATCTTCAGCCTGCTCAGTTCTCTCTTCACCTGGGATGTGGATAGGGACAAGCTGGGGCAGGGGGCTGAGTGCTGGTTGTGGGTGTGGGTTCCTGTGGAGGAGGGGAGGTGTGATGGTAGGAGAACTGTGGTGGAGCAGTCAGCAGGGGGTGCAGACAGATGCACATTTACAGGCAATGTCAATTTTATCCATGCAAATATCTTTATTAAACATTTTAAAAGCCATTAAATAATGCAGATAATATCAAATTACGGCAAGAAGCTACACTTAAATTATGTAAAACTGCTGTATTTTTACTAGACTATTATATTCCAGCAGTGTTTGGTGCCTCAGGTGATTAAATATTACAGTTTTTATGGTGAATAAACGGATTTAAGCAACATTTAGTGGATTTTCCTGCAGTTTAAAACCCTCAACCTGCAGCTGAAGCAGCAAACTGAAGCCCAAATGACAGAAAACTAAGAGCAGATTGTTGGAACCCAACAATCAGCTTTTTTTTTTTTTTTTTTTTTTTTTTTTTTACAGGTTTTAGATATTTTGTACAATTTTTTTCTGTAATTTTGGACTATGTTTGAGTCATTTTAAGCAAAATATGTGGTTTCGGAAAGGTTTAGAGGCAGTTTGGCTGTTTTTCATAATTTTTTTTGTCATTTTAGTTTAGTTTTGAGTCAAACTGACAAATTGAGTCTTTAAGTTTTTATCATTTTGAACATGTTCACTCCTTCAAGGACCTGGAAGTCTCCAGTTCTGAATGTTCTAAGTGAGACTAAACTTAAAGACTGGAAGCAAGAAAGGAGAACGTCCCCTGTTCTACCGACAGCTGTCCAGTTGTCAGTAGGTCTACTCTAGAACTTTCTCCAGGGGACGTTCTCCTCTATGGACTTCAAGGACCTGGAAGTATCCAGTTCTGAATGTTCTAAGTGAGACTAAACTTAAAGACTGGAGGCAGGAAAGGAGAACGTCCCCTGGAGAAAGTTCTAGAGTAGACCTACCAACAACTGTAAAGATCACTGATTAATATCTGAGTCTTTTTAAGACATTTTGAAGAAATTTGCGTCATCTTGGTGAAATTTCAAGTTAGTTTGGAAAATCTTTGAGACATTTTGGTGAGATTTTAGGTGTTTTGGACAAATTCTGAACTGTTTTGCAGAAGTCTTCAAGTCATTTCGGGAAGAATTTGATAGAATTTGGACAATGTTTGAATAATTTTGGACAAAAACCAAAAGTTCTTCAGGGTACCAATGGTTGTTTGTATGACTCTGGACCCACCTCTATGGACTTGAAGGACCTGGAATGTTCTAAGTGAGACTAAACTTAAAGACTGGAGGCAGGAAAGGAGAACGTCCCCTGTAGAAAGTTCTAGAGTAGACCTACCGACAACTGGACAGCTGTCGGTAGATCGATAACTGGATAGTTGTTGGTAGGTCTACTCTAGAACTTTCTACAGGGGACGTTCTCCTCTATGGACTTCAAGGACCCGGAACTCTGGAAATATGAAGATAGAACTCTAATCGATAATAAAATGAGACCTCAGAGTTGTGATGATGAACAGACGGAGTCAGCTCTTTGATAGATAGCACACCGTTTTATTAGTATATTTAGCTTTGTGACGTACAGCTCGGGAGGAAACAAACGAACAAATGAAAACAAACAAAATAAAAACAAAAAAAAACTAAATAGTCACAATATTTTTTTTCAGTCCAGAAACATTTCAGCCTTTAGCAGTGACATCACACAAAAGAAAGCTCAGTTTTTCAATCATTGGTTTCTTTGTCATGGACCAGAGTGATATGTTCTCATTGTTGGGCCAAACAAATGCCAACAAACGGAAAAAAATAACCCTAGATACTTCTTCTTTCTTTTAAAATCCTCAATCATTGCTTCACATATATTATCAACATTTTTCTAAAGAATCAAAATATTCAGCCACAGGTTACTGGAAAAAAAGGATCCACTCGTATATAGAATAATAATAATAAACACAATAAATATAAAAAAGAATTTCTGATATAATTTATATGGTATCAAAGAGAAAGAGGGAAATGGGCCTTCAGTGTTTTTACAAAAGTGATGTCCTTCTTGTTTTTTTTAATTTGTTTCCTGAGGTTGAGTTTTGTCTTCTGCAGTTTTAACTTTTGCTAAATATATTAATAGAGACCCGCGGGTCCGTCATGGCTTATCATTCGCTGAGGAATCATCTCCACCAGGTTGTGGTCGGCCGAGGAGGACGGCGGTGGCGCCCTCTGGAGGCCAAACGAACACACAACTCGACTCCCAACCCTCCCGGACGGTCGCTGTTCAGACGGGGACGGTTCGGCCTCGAGTTCTGCACAAAACTGAGTCGCTAACATCTGCTAGCGTTGTTAGCATTCGTTGACCAAACGTCAACGCACGTTTCGAAGACGAACAGAAACTTTAGCGCGTCCCCGTCCTGCCATAAGTGTGTAAAAATCGTATTTATTTAATCCCATTTCCCTTCAGAGTGTAAAAGGAAGGAGTCGGGTGAACTGAAAAACAAAAAAAAATAAAAGAAAGAGGGATGGAAGGGAGAAATAAGATGAGGAAACAGAAAAAAACCCAGAAAGAACCGCAAAGATCTGTACATGTAAACATCACACTTCCACTGAGTCAAATCATGAGGAAAATACAGGTTTCACATTGGTTTTACTGAAGGTACGAAGGCCCGGCAGAGAAATCAGACAATCAAGAGTCTGGGTACGAAGTCAGGTAAAGACAGAACGAGGAAAAAACCAAACGCCGCCAAAAGTCTGGACACGGAGGAATCTGAAGCACCACTGAAGAAGAAATGAACGCCATTTTGCAAATCTTTGTTTTAGCTGAAACTGAGAAAAAGCTCCAAAATTTAATTCTGAAGATGATCATCTCATGTGAGCTTATTTGAACAGTAACACCTTTGAGCGATTTGCTTAGCTTAGTATTAGCGCTGCAACTTATGTTTACTTTTATTGTCGATTAATTAGTTGTTTGGACAATAAAACATCAGAAAATAGTGAAAAATGTCCAAAGAAATTCATTTTACTGTAAAAAACAACTGAAAATATTCATATTGAAGTCACTGCAATCACAGAATTTAGAATTTTTTTCTTAAAATTCAGTCATTGATTACCAAAATAATTGTGGATTAAGTTTAATAGCTGACAGAGAAGCTAACCTGGTGTGCTAAAGGTCGCTAATAAGCAAATTTTTTTAGTTGTTTGTGTAGTTTGGGGTATAAAACCAACCTCTGATGCATAAAACCACAATTAGTTGTTGGCTTTTATTGAATTTTTTTGTAATTTTAATCAGTTAGCTTTAGCGGTGCCGTTTCATGTATTTAGTTAGCATTTTAAGTCTCAGATATTTTTTCTCGTTTGATTTTCCAATAATATTTTCATGTTGAAATCTCACTCTGAAGATGATCCTCTGATGAGTTAATTTCCTTTTTTCTGAGAACAGTAACACATTTGTGCGATTAGCTTAGCATTAGCGGTACAACTTATGTTTACTTTTATTGTCGATTAATTAGTTGTTTGGACAATAAAAAGTCAGAAAATGGTGAAAAATGTCTTGTTTGGTACAAAGATATTCAATTTTCTGCCAAGAAACCAGGAAATATTAATATTTCAGTAGCTGCAAGCACAGAATTTATACTTTTTTTTCCTCAAAATGAAGTCTTCAATTACCAAAATAGTTGCAAACTAATGTATTAGCTGACAACTGCAGCTGCACTGCACACCTCAGGATTTTATTTCTCTTTTTCTTCACCCATTTTCCACAAAATTACATTCTTATTCAACTAAACTGTATTCTCCATTCTGCACTGATAGAAATATATTTTTCTGCAAGATTGTTTCTAATTAATGCATCTTTCCTATTTAATTTTTAGCTTTGCGATTGCTCCTTTTCTGCCAAATAAACATATATTAGATAGATTTGTCACCTTGGTAACCCAGAAAATTGAGGAGAAGCTTTAAATAAAGAGTAAAAGTTTCATATTTTCACCTGAATTATGAGATCTTTCCAAAACGGAACCAGGAAACGAGTAAAAACTGTCACAGAAAACAAAATTTAAGTCGAAAAATAACATTCTCTCATCCTTAAAACATAACTGAGAAGCAGAAACGTAACTTTTTGGCGCCTCTAAATCTCCAACAAAGAAACCTTGTTTTGGTCAAAGATCTACGGATCATTCGGAGTAAAAATAAGGCAGATCCTTTAAGGTTTCACGTCTGCTGGAGCTGCAGGAATTCACTGCAGGTGTCTTTCGTAAAGGTTAGAGCTGCTCTGTTGTCCAAATACCAGAGAGTCTGCTCTTTGTCTGCAGTGTTAGAGGTCAGGAAGAAGATTTAGAACCTTCTTACAACCACGCCGGAGCGTAAACAAAACCTTTAAAGCCGACGTCTGCTTCGAAACCTTACAGGGTAAAGTGAAGCTTCAGATTCCCCTGTCTTCAGAAAAACATCTGGTTTGATTAGAACTCCTGATTGGACCACCTGGTAGGACGGAAACCCTGCTGATGGTGTTTGGTGATGCCGGTCAGGTCCAGTGTTGGTTGACATCCATGTTTGGAATGTGCAGTAAGAGGCAACACAGAGTGAAGCTGTTGGAATATTGTACAAAATATCTTCTCCAAAAAAGATCACTTTACTCGCACTACAAAATATATCTATAAAATCATAACCAGAAGAACATTGACCGCAATCGTCATGTGAATCTAAAAAATAGAAATCAGATAGAAATGCGTCGACAGAACCGGAGGAGGAGGTTTGATTATGGCTGAAACGCACGGATTCTTCTCCCGATCGGAGAAATCAAACAGTGAGCAAATTACACCTTCTGAAGATTGTCATTTGCTTTATTTATTTTTTTGTCATTTTCTCTACAGTTGTTGTTTATTTTAAAATGTGGTGCTGAAGTAAACTGACCTGGTAGAAAACCATCTTTTCTGACAGAAGACACAAAGGAACCTGTTTGTATAACGTTGTAGGACTTCTAGAACTCATAAAGCCTGTTATGAACATGTTTTAAGCCTTCGAGGCTTATGACTCCTAGAAGTCTTAGACGTGTCACAAAAATGTGTTACCAATATGTTTTAGAACTTCTTTTATGACCTCTTCTTTTGTGAAGTCAGAAAACATGTTTTATGACTTCTTTCATGACACTTTTGATCATTTCTAGAAGCTTTCTAGACTTATGACTCCTAATAGTCTTAAAATGTGTTCATAACAGGTTTTAGGAACTCTTGAAGTCCTAAAACCTGTTACAAACACACTTTCTGGCAGCTTTCATGGTTTTTTTTTATGACTTCTAGAAGCCTTCTAGACTTATGGCTCAGAGAAGTCATAAAACGTGTTACAAAAATGTTATGGATACGTCTTTTATGACTTCTTAGAGTCATAATTTCTTTTTTGACTCCTAGAAGTCATGAAACGGGTTCGTAACATGTTTTATGACTTCTAGAAGTTCTAAAAGAACTCATAAAATCTGCTACGAACACATTTTATGACTCCTAGAAGCCTTCAAGACTTATGACTCCTAGAAGTCATAAAACGTGTCATCAAAATGTGTTACAAATGTTTTGTGACTTCTTTTATGACTTCTAGAAGTCGTAAAACATGTTAAGAACACACTTTATGACTTCTTTTATGTTTTCTAGAAGTCCTCTAGACTTATGACTACAAGAAGTCATAAAAGAAGTCATAAAGTTTGTTCCGAACATGTTTTATGACTTCTAGAAATCATCTAGGCTTTTAGAAATAAAAGAAGGTGTATGTGTTCATGTGTTCATAACATGTTTTATGACTTCTAGAAGTTCTCAACGAACTCATAAAATCTGTTACAAACACATTTTATGACTTTTAGAAGTCGTAAAACATGTTATTCACAGACTTTATGACTTTTATGTTTTCTAGAAGTCTTCTAGACTTATGACTACGAGAAGTCATAAAAGAAGTCATAAAGTTTGTTCCGAACATGTTTTATGACTTCTTTCATGACTTCTAAAAGTCGCAGACTTGTGTAAACTTATGACTCCTGGAAGTCTTCTAGACTAAACACTCCCAGAAGTCATAAAACGTGTTACCAACATGCATTATGGCTTCTAGAAGTCATAAAAGAAGTCATAAAACTAGACTTATGTCTTCTAGAAGTCTAAGTCTAGAGGACTCCTAGAAGTCATAAGTCACCAGTCCAGAAGTTATGACTACTAGAAGTCATAACTTCTTTTATGACAGCTAGAAGTCATTAAAAGTATTTTTAATACATTTGTAACATGTTTTATGACTTCTAGAAGTCTCTGATTGAGCGTTTACCGACTACAAGTAAAGCTTTTTCAGTTTTTACTTGTGTTAAGTGAGATTCATTTAAAGTAGCAGGAGAGTTTGCAGAGCTGTTTCATGCTCAGGACATAACTTTAACTAAATTCAGCAGCTTTCATGCTTTTTTTTAGGTTCCAAACTTCACTTTGCCAAAAAAAACAAAACGTCTAGCGAAGACCGTCGAGGTTAAATCGTATGAAATGTTGCTGTTGCATAAAAATCCAATGTGGCGTCACCCTTCACCTGCAGATAATAAATCCTGACAGCAGGAGCACATTTATCCATTTTAAACCCATAATATGGTGTGATTTAAAAAAAAAAAAAAAACAGCTTTTCCTTGATTTCTCAGAAAACACACTTTGGAGGTTTTCAGGATGCAGCAGCAGTTTGAGAATCAATTGAAGGAGGTAAAGTCAGCCTGTTTCGCTCGAGTTTTCCCTGAAATGAAATGAAACTAAAAACCACCAGATCCATCTGTGATCTGAGGGACCTTCACAGCAGTTTTATGAGCAAATCAGGATCTCATCACCTTCTGAGAACAGACAAAAACTGATGTCAGCATCTGTAAAATGTTTGTTTGCTACATGTTCGAGTTGGAACTTCCACAAATCAGTGTTTGACATGATTTTGTGAGCACTGGGTGAGGATTTGTGAATTCACTGTGAATGATGCGACCTTCATGTGGAGGATCATCACTGGTGACCAGATATGGGTTTGTTGCTACCATCAGGAGGAGAAACAGCAGGTTTTGCAGCTAAAGATCTGCATTCTGAGAAGAATTCTTGTCGTTTTAGTCAACATTCAGGTGGTTGTGCACCAAGAGTTCATCCCGAGAGTCGAACTGAGTTCTACTGTAACGTTGTGAGGTTCCTGAGGTAGAACGTTCGACACAACAACCTGAGTTGTCAGGCTTTAAACATGTTGCGAAAGGCTCATATTTTAACCAGAACCATGAGATTTTGCTTAAACCGAACCAGAAAATGTTGAAAACTGCAAGAAAACAACAGAAAACTAAATTTAGGTCTAAGAGTAACGTTCTGTCGTCCGTCATGGGATATGAACTCACAAAAGTCCAACCGTGGACCTTAAAACGTAACTGAGAATGCATTTTTTTTTGCTTACATGCTGATGTTTGGCCACAACAACCCAAACGTCGTGCTAGATTTAACTCCCTGCAGCTTCTTCCTTTTCCCTAAAACGAAACTCAATTTCAAGAGTCGCTGTTTTGATGCAGTTTAGGAGATCTGGTGCAGATGGTGCACAACATATTAGCATAAAAGGACTTTTAGGAAGTGTTTGATGCTTTGCAGGAGCACTGGGAGCAGAGCGTCGCTGCACAAGGACAATTTGTTGAGAGATATGGCTAGAAAATTCGATTGAAATGTGTTTTTTTACTTTTATACTCAGTCTTGGAACTTTCTGAGTTCAGGTTTAAGTTGTATTTTCATACAAATTTGCAAATATTGTCTGATTTTTCAACCTCCACATTGATGCTGAGTGTTTTTGCTGTGATCAGAAGATGAGTTTCCAACCATCTGTGTGCGATTCCGGTCCCTGAGTCACCGGATCAATCAAAAACTCTGAGATCGACTGAGTGGGTCTGGACCGATCCAAAGCGAAAACCAGGCAGCCGAACTGTTGGCAGTATCTGAGAGCACAGTGAGGATCGAAGAGGAGAAGAAGAGAACGAGCCGCTGGTGTCTTCAACAACAGAAAAGACTAAATATTCCAGTAAGAGCAAACTAAATAAACTCTCAAACCCCCCCTTTGAATGTTTAATTGAATAAAGACACTAAAATTAAATGTATAATTGATTGTATCTCAGTGGGTTTTACGTGTTTGCTCTTATTTTACATGGCTGATATTTAAAATTTGAACTTTTAGGTGAATAATCTGTTTGTTGCATCGGCTTGAAGTTGCACCAAAATGCTCCTGAGACACCGTCGTCCGTCCTTCTCTTCTGTTTGAGTTGTTTCTTTTTGCATATTTTTCTCATGTTTGTCATCCAGCGATCAGAACACTTTAAACAGAACTTTTCAACATTTCAACCAGATGTGGAGCTTCTGACACCAATCTGCGGAACTCTGGATGGAGGTTTCGTGTTTGTGGGTTCTAGGCATGAATCCGTTCCTCGTTCGTCCCCAAAGACCAGCGAATGCTATGATTATCAGCTGCATTGCAAAAAACAAAAACCCCGCCACACGTCTTCCTCCGCTCTAACAGCAGTGCAAGTCTAAGGGTTTGAGGGGTCCCTGCTGGAGAAACATGCATATAGACCCTCAGAAGATCCCCCGAACCCTTTCACATCTTCACATCTTCACATCACAGACGACTGTGGCTTCGCTCAGTGTGCAAAAAGGGAGCAAATTACAGTGACAGGACAGTTGGACTGAACCACATAACACAGAGCAAAGCCTCGGGAGGAACTCCAGTTGGTCTTTTTCACTGATTTCCCAACGTCTTCCGAACGAGCTGAGATGCGACGCGAGCTTCAAAATGCCCTTCGATGCTAAATTTAACCAACGCCGGCAGTTAGCAACTCCAAAACCTGGAAATCTGGGCTTGTTTTGAACCACAAGTGGTGTTGAATGAAAGCTAAAGTTGCTTGTTACTGATGTTCCAACTCTTATTTGCTTTCTCAACTGTTAGCTTAGCATAAAGGCTGGAAACAGCTAGCGTGGCTTCGTTTAACCCTCTGGACCCCGAAACCCGCCGGCGGGTTTGAAAGGTGCATTTACTTTAAATAAAATCAACAGAATTTGTCAGAGCAAGAAATCAAAAAGAATCAATGGATTGTAAACTTTCCAACATTCCTTGAACTCATCATCAATCGCTTAAGCAAATTAAATCACTTTATTTTACGTGTTTTGTTCAAAAAACTTGCTAAAAATAAACTGCGCGCTAATCGGACTCACGACAAAAAAAATCTAACCTTTTCGGCTGAACTGCAGGCAGTGTTTCCACAGAGAGACTGAGAGGAAATAAAATAAATGTGGCATGGCTCAAAAGCAGTGAACAGAGGAGCAAGTTGTTGGAGATACATGTAGCATGGTGAAACATCTTTCTACTGATGATCAGCAGAGACTTAAAACTGGACTAAAACCTGTTGAAAATGACTCTGTCCGTAGTGACTCAAAACTGTCATTTTAAATGCATTTTGAGTCGTTTCAAACAAGTTTCAAGTAATTTTGGACAGTTTTCAGGTCATTTTAGATCATTTTTGAGTAATTCTGGACTAGTTTTATGTTATTTTGGTCACACTTCAAATTATTTTGTACAATCTCAGCCTGAAAGGAACATGGGTCCAAAATTACTTAAATTGACCTTCACAACTCAAATCTTGTTTAAAATGAAAAATTTTCTGATGTTTTCAGGTAGTTTCAAGTAAGCTTGGAGCGTTTTTTAGTTATTTTGAACAAATTTTGACTCATTTTGGACATTTTTGGACCAATTTTGAGTCAATTTTGGACAATTCTATGTTACTTCAGACAAGTTTAAAATAGTTTTGGACAATTTCAGACTGAAAACCAAAGCTACTGGATGAATCAAATAAATGCAGGATGGCTCAGAACAGTGAACAGAGGAGCAAGTTGTCGGAGATACATTCAGCATGGAGAAACATCTATAATAAGGTGAAAAACGCAGCTTGCAGAGGTTGTAAAAATGGAAAAAATAAAACGTCTATATTAAGTAGAGTCACCATTTAGTTTGATTCCATTTTTCTTTCCAATTTTTGGAAAATAAACAATCAAATAAACTTTTGCCTTTTCTGTTTTCTGATTAATGGCATTCTAACCTTTTTATACCACATAAAAGACATTTCTGAGTTCTCTCTCCTTCTTTGTGGTAAAAAAGCAGCAAAAAATAAACCAACAATTAAGAAAAATTAGCAAAAAAAGACCCAGAAACTGCTGCTTGAAGTTCAGAGGGTTAAAGTGCACCAACCCACACGTTTTATCTATTTTTTTATGGCTTAATCAGACAAGATATAACACGTTTATAGGTGCGCTAGCTGCTTCCTCTGCTAGTTATGCTAAGCTAGGCTAAGCGGCTGCTAGCTCAAGCTTCAAATTTAAAAGACAGCTGTGAGGATCTTTTATTGAACTTCTAAAGAAAGCAAAATAAGCGAATTTTCCCCTAAAAAATGTGCACAGAACTTGCACGAAAACAGAAAACTACCTTCAACAACGGCTGAAAGCTAAAACCTGACAGGATTCAATCTGTAACACGTTCGCCTCCTTTTCCTCCCGTAAAACAAAACATTTCTAGAGATCCTGCACTGGACTGATTCAGCCTCCCAAAGAGGTTAAAGTGTGTCGGCCCTCCGGAGGATGAAGAATCGCAAAAACACGAAGAAAAAAAAAGAAAAGATTCACAGTTAGAAAGTCACAAAAACACAACAGGAATCGAGCCCTATGAAGCGAAAACGAAGGAACCAACCAACCAGCGTGACGGAGATAAAGGTCGATTTCGCTAAAACTTGATTTAGTCGGAGGTCTTTTGGTCTTTCGGTCGGTCTTTCGGTCGGCTATTTGAGGTCTCAGGTCTATGGCAGAAGGTCCGGTTTGTTTGAATAGCAGCAGCAACATGAGAGTTCATCATTAGAATCATAGTAATAATAATAATAAGAACAATAATAACAATAATGGCCATTTTAGAGTTTAACAGACAAACACAGTAAGACAGAGCAAAAACTCCTCGTCGTCCTCTGAAACCCGGACGGGAGGTTTTTAGGTCCATGAAGAAGAGGTGGAGAGTAGGTCCAATGGAGAAGAAGTAGAAGAAGAAGAAGAAGAAGGGAGGAAGGAGGTGTTAAAGATGCTGAGGTTTCGTTGGCTGTAAAAAGTAGAAGCGGGAGGTAAAACTTCGCCTACGAGAAAGTTTAATTCAAGAAAAGTCTGCTCAGCTCCCCTCAATTATGTACAGCAGCGCGCCGACAAACCCGCAAAAAAGTTCTCCAAAGTGGTTTCGGTAAAGTTTTTTTTCTCTTTTTTGATTCTCTCAGACGAAAAACGTAGAAACCTTGAAGACATCGGGCGGTTGGAAAGTAAACTGGCTTCAGGTGTTTTTGTGTTTGTGTGTGAGAGGAAACAGAAAAACAAAACAAAAAAAAAACAACGGGGTTGGCAGGTCGGATCTGAGGTATTTCCTGGTGGTCTCGGATGCATAAGTAGCATAAGTTAGCTCCCTGGGTAGGACGGGTGAGGTCGGGGTGAGGTCGGGGTGAGGGAAAAGTGCTATAGGGACACAGAGAGCTTATATACAAGCGAGCACAAGAAAATTTTTTTTGTCATTTTTTTTTTGTTTTTTTTAAAACAAATTTTTTCCCCGTTATTTTTGGCCCCTTTTCGGACTCCTGTTTTAGTGCTATTTTTCAAGATAAGTCTTTTTTCTTTCTTTCAGTCACTTGGGAAAAAAATAAAAAAATTAGACTCCCAAAAACCAAACAAAACAAAAAAAATCAAAAGCAAGCAGTAGCGATTATTCAGGGAGTCGGCGGGATTTCATATTTTTAAATTCATGAGGATGATGCTCAAAACTCCCCGAGCTTCACGTCTTTTTTTTTTTTTTTTTTTTTTTTAAATTTTATTTTATTTTGAATTTCTTCCCTGCATCATCTTCGCTCCTCGTCTTCATCACCGGCGCTGATTGTAAGGTGATTCCACAGAAGAGTCCTCCTTTTTTTTCCCTTTCTAATTATTACTAATACTCTTAAAATTTTTTAGATTTCCTCTGGATTGTTTCGGAGATTCGCCATTATTCCTTCAAAATAAAAGCGGCCACAGTTCTCCCAAAGAGAAGGTAGATTGAGGAGCAAAAAACAAGAGGAGGTGAGGAGATGGCGGACGAAATAAACAGAACAGGAATTGTGTGTGTGCGTGTGTGTGTGTGTGTGCATGTGTGTGTGTTTATGTGTGTGTGTGTGTTAGGTGTGTGTTTTCCCGCCAAAATCAGTTCTGCTGCAGGATGAGGTTTTCCAGCTCGTCCGCCGAGCGAAGCAGGAAGGCGGCCGACTCCCGGTAGCCGGCGATCAGCTGACGCACGGCCGTGATCTCCGGTTGGCTGAGCTGGGTGGAGGCCCCGCCTCCTCCGGCGCCACCGCTGCCCCGCCCACCCAGGCTGTTGGCAGCGGCAGAGGCATTGGCGATGTTGGCGGCGGAGAGAGATTTCATGCTGAGGTCTGTGGGGCCTGAAGGGAAAGTGGAGGAGGACGAAGGACGACGGGTGGAGGGACGGAGAGTGGAGAGAAAAAGATCAGGACTGATGAAATACCATAATAGCATCCTCCATAAAGTACATGATAAACATTGTGTTATAATCGTGCCTACTATAAAACCTGCTCTATTTCAAGGTAACCAAAGCAGAAGGCCTCACCAGCTTCATTTAGCTGAACTCACAGCAAACCAAAATAACAACAAATCATAGTTACTGGACCAGTTTTCTGAGCGGTTAATGGACCAACAGGAGTTTAGACAGGAGAAGACTGATGCTCAAAGAAGACGGTGACAGTTCAGAAAAAAATCTCAGTCTGTCTTATCGTCAGGTTACTTTGGTTCCATTAAGATAAGATAAACTTTATCGATCCTTCACTGGTGAAATTCACAAGCAAATTTAACTTTCAATTTCAGTTCAAGATCAGTTATTCTGGCAATTTATGCTGGGAAAATAACCTGGTCAATGACAGGCTAACTATCAGGCTAACAGTCAGATTAACTATAAGGCTAACTATCAGGCTAACAGTCAGATTAACTATAAGGCTAACTATCAGGCTAACAGTCAGACTAACTGTCAGGCTAATTGTCAGACTGTCAAGCTAACTGTTGGACTTGCTTGTCAGGCTAACCACCAGGCTGTGGGCTAATTATCAGACTAACTGCTTTGCTAACTATTAAACTAACCTTCCGACTTACCATCAGAATACCTGTCATATTAACTTGCAAGCTAAATATCAGGCTAATCTTCAGATTAACTGTCAAGCTAACTATCGGGCTAACTGTCACACTAACTGTCAGACAAACTGTGAGGCTAACTCTGGTTTTCAAGCTAAGTGTTGGTCTAACAATCAGGCTAATTATCAGAAAAACTGTCAGAAAAAACGTCATATTACTTGTTAAGCTAAGTATTAGGCTTACTGTCAGACTAACTGTTGGCCTAACGGTCAGGCTTATGAGAAAAAAGTGCTCTGTTCATTCCAGTCAGGTTGTTGAATTTTAATCCTCACTTTTCTAAAACACGCTCATCATCAGCGTAAACAGAAACACGGCAGGATAACGACAAAACCACCATTAAATAATCCAGTATTATTATTATTATTGATTCTAAACATTTTGTCTGTTAATCACAGGATTTAAAATAGCAGAGTTAGCCTTTAGCAGGTTTCTGAACATTATTTCAGTTTCATGAAGCTTCACACTTTTTATCCTGTAATCGGATGTGTTGCTTTGTCTCGAAGCAGTTTCAGAAATAGATTTTCTAATAAACACATCCTGTCCTCCTTTTACCAGATATAAAACATCATTTTCATTCATTCATTCATTCATTCATTCATTCATTAACCCTCAGACTGAATGAGTGAATGAATCATCCTCCATCCTCACCGTTGCTCTGGGCAGCGGCGCTGGTCGTCAGGGAAACGGGGTGTTGCATGGCAGCGCCCAGGCCCGGATATCCGCGGTAACCGTAGCTAAGGCCGGCCCCGTTGATGTAGAGCTGGGTGTCCTGGGAGGAGAAGGCGGAGGCGGCCAGCGAGTAGGCGGAGTGAGCGAGAGACGCCGGTTCCCTCAGACCACCACCGCCACCGCCAGACGGTTTGTCCAGAGAGATCTGCTCATCCTGGAGACAGCAAGGAGGAGAGGAACTAAGTAAATGTACTCATAGAGGAGCTAAGTAAAGGTACTCACAAGGTAACTAAGTAAATGTACTCATAGGGTAACTAAGTAACTATACTCATAGGGTAACTAAGTAAATGTATTCATAGGGTAATTAAGTAAAGGTACTCATAGAGGAACTAAGTAAATGTACTCATAGAGGAACTAAGTAAATATACTTATAGGGTAACTAAGTAACTATTCTCATAGGGTAACTAAGTAAATGTACTCATAGAGTAACTAAGTAACTATACTCATAGGGTAACTAAGAAAATATACTCATAGGGTAACTAAGTAAATACACTTGTAGGGTAACTAAGTAAAGGTACTCATAGGGTAACTAAGTAAATATACTCATAGGGTAACTAAGTAACTATACTCATAGGGTAACTAAGTAAATGTATTCATAGGGTAATTAAGTAAAGGTACTCATAGAGGAACTAAGTAAATGTACTCATAGAGGAACTAAGTAAATATACTTATAGGGTAACTAAGTAACTATTCTCATAGGGTAACTAAGTAAATGTACTCATAGAGTAACTAAGTAACTGTACTCATAGGGTAACTAAGAAAATATACTCATAGGGTAACTAAGTAAATACACTTGTAGGGTAACTAAGTAAAGGTACTCATAGGGTAACTAAGTAAATATACTCATAGGGTAACTAAGTAAAGGTATTCATAGGGTAACTAAGTAAATACAGTCATAGGGTAACTAAGTAAATACACTCATAGGGTAACTGGTATCAGTAGAGTAACTAAGTAACTAATTTTCCTGACCGTGAGCTCGTTTTTCCGAAGTTAATCAGCCACATATAAGACATGAGTGAAGTTACACAGTCAGACTTAAGTGGTAGGATTCTAGAACTCAGTCAGACTTACGTGGTAGGTTTCTAGAACTCAGTCGGACTTACGTGGTAGGATTCTAGAACTCAGTCGGACTTATGTGGTAGGTTTCTAAAACTCAGTCGGACTTACGTGGTAGGATTCTAGAACTCAAACTTACGTGGTAGGATTCTAGAACTCAGTCAGACTTACGTGGTAGACTTCTATAACTCAGCCAGACTTATGTGGTAGGATTCTAGAACTCAGACTTACGTGGTAGGTTTCTAGAACTCAGTCGGACTTATGTGGTAGGTTTCTAGAACTCAGACTTACGTGGTAGGATTCTAGAACTCAGTCGGACTTATGTGGTAGGTTCTAGAACTCAGTCGGACTTACGTGGTAGGATTCTAGAACTCAGTCGGACTTACGTGGTAGGATTCTAGAACTCAAACTTACGTGGTAGGATTCTAGAACTCAGTCAGACTTACGTGGTAGACTTCTATAACTCAGCCAGACTTATGTGGTAGGATTCTAGAACTCAGACTTACGTGGTAGGTTTCTAGAACTCAGTCGGACTTACGTGGTAGGATTCTAGAACTCAGACTTACGTGGTAGGATTCTAGAACTCAGTCGGACTTATGTGGTAGGTTCTAGAACTCAGTCGGACTTACGTGGTAGGATTCTAGAACTCAGTCGGACTTATGTGGTAGGTTTCTAGAACTCAGTCGGACTTATGTGGTAGACTTCTATAACCCAGTCAGACTTACGTGGTAGGATTCTACAACTCAGTCGGACTTACGTGGTGGGCTTCTAGAACTCAGTCGGACTTACGTGGTAGGTTTCTACAACTCAGTTGGACTTACGTGGTAGGATTCTAGAACTCAGTCGGACTTATGTGGTAGGTTTCTAGAACTCAGTCGGACTTACGTGGTAGGTTTCAAGGCGCATCCTCTTGGCAGCGTTGCGAGATTCGCTCTCACAGGCAGCAGCCAGGATGTTCTCAGCCATGGCCGAGGTGAGGTGAGGTGGAGTTGGACGGGTCTGAGGACGACAGGACGGAGGATTATTAATTATTCAGGTCAAATAAGTGTGGCTATGATGTCAATGTTGGTTCACAGTGAAGGACAGAGATGGTCTGGAGTCGTATACTGAATATATGAGACCTCCCTGTTCAATCCATGATAGAATTTAAAATCCTGCTTCTCCCAAACAAAGCTTCTAATGGCTGATATTTAGATGGTTTTAAGTAAGACCTGAATAAAATGTCCAAAGATGTACTATATAATGCACATATATGAAAATATAACATATTTTTAAGGACGAATTGTGCAGAATTTCAGTATGCAGTTTTAGCACTTTAGGTATCATTTATGCATCTTTTAGTGTCATTTTGCACATTTTTTGTGTCATTTTTGCATATTTTAGTGTCATTTTGCACCTTTTATGATAATGTTTTCATTTTTTGTGTAATTTTTGCACTTTTTAGAATATTTTTTGCATCACTTTGCACCTTTTAGTGTCATCTTTGCATTCTTGTGTAATTTTTTGCATCTTTTAGTGTCATCTTTGCTCATTTGAGTGTCATTTTGCACTTTTTAGTGTCATTTGTGCATTTTTTGTGTAATTTTTGCATCTTTTTGAACCATTTTTGCATCTTTTTTGTCATTTTTCAACTTTTCATATCATTTTTGCATCTTTTAAATGTAATTTCTGCACCTTTTAATGTCGTTTTTGCATCTTTGGCCTCATTGTACCTCACTGTGGGCTAATTTTTGCTCACTGTGAGCTCATTTGTCCTTACAGTGGATTCATTTTGCTCACTGTGAGCTGAGTTTTCATTCAGTTTAGTAGCATAAACCTGTATAATATATAACATTGTGGGATTTTAACCTTAATACTTACACTTTTTTAGGTACATCTCTAACATGAATCTTATTTTTTTGTTGCTAAACCCTTTAGTTCCCCCTCTATCATTTTAAATCAACCAACCAGTGCAGAAGAAGTCATTTCTAAGTCCAGTTGCGTTTTATCTGACGGTGCAGCATCATGAGCCACCACTGGGGGGCAGCAGAGACATTTCAGAGGAAGCCGCCTGTTGCACCTGATAGACTCTTTATTAATATCATTATTATTATTATTATTATAACTGAATGTACAGGAGAAGCTGGACTTCCTCCCCAGAAGAAGAGAAACTTTAATTTCTCTTTAATTAGTGCTTCACGTTAACGAGCTGCCTCACCTGCAGCTGGAAAACACATTAACAACGTTCATCAGGTGAAGTAACAGACGGAGGATCTGCAGGTATTATTACATAGATGATAAAACGTTCTGCTACGTGTCGTTTCCATGGTTACCGTTTATTCACAGCTCCATCAGATCGTCGTTACACCAAAGATCACGTCGTCTTTTTATAAAAACATCACAACTCTGTTTGACGAAACTCTCTATTATTTAAGAAAATAACTCTGATGGTTACGTCTCTGCTGAGGCTCAACACCACATTTTAACAAATTAAGATCTGAATAAAATGTCCAAAGACGTTCCGCATATTTCACATATATGTAAATATATGAGGGTTAATTGTGCAGAATTTCAGTCTGTAGTTTTTGCAACTATTAGTGTCATTTAGAACATTTTTGTGTCATGTTTGTATCTTTTTGTCATTTTGCACCTCTTAGTATTGTTTTTTTGTGTCATTTTTGCACCTTTAGTAAAATTTTTGCATCTTTTTGTGTCATTTTTGCACCTTTTAGTATCAATTTTCATCTTTTTTGTGTCATTTTTGCAATTTTTAGTGACATTTTTGCATCATTTAGAGTCATTTTCATCTTTTTTAGTCTAGTTTGTGCACCTTTTAGTGAAGTTTTTGCGTCTTTAGTGTATTTTTTTTTGCATGATTTAGGATAATTTTTTGCACCTTTTAGTGTCATTTTTGCATAATTTCTACAATGTTTCATGTAATTTTTGCAACACTGATTTTCTTATTCTATTTTCCCTTCACTTTCTACCCTATTATTCTTGTAGTACAATTTCTGCATCTTTGAGTGACATTTTTACACCTTTTTGTCAATTTTTGAATCTTTAGTGTAATTTTTTGTTTTTTGTGTCATTTTTGCACCTTTTATGACATTTTTGCATGTTTTTGTGACTTTTTTGCATGTTTTTGTGTAGTTTTTGCACCTTTTCATGCTGTTTTTGCATCTCTTCTTTATGTTCTTATTTTACCTTCACTTTCTACGCTAGTATTGTGTGTTTCAGAGCCACCAGCAGGTCTCCAGGCTCTAAAGTTTTCAATGTGCTCCAGCTGCGTACCTCCATGCCGTTCTTCTTCATGCGTCGGCAGGATTTGAGGTAGGTGCGGATGCGTTTGCGAGCTCGTTCCTGGAACTCGGGGAACTGTCTGCTGCAGGACTCGATGATGGCCTGGATCTTCTCCTTGGGCTGCTTGGAGATCGGAACCATCCGGTCCAAGTTCTCGTCCACAAACAGACGCACAAACATCTGCAGCGACAAAACAACAACAACACAACTGTTACAGCAAACTGTCTGCAGTGGTCAGTTAGAGGTTTTACATCCGCTGTGCAGCTGCAGATATCTGCGAAATACAAAATGATGGAATTATTAGTCAACAAAAACCGACTCTGTTTGTGTCAATTTTGACAATTTCTGAGTCATTTTGGTCAATTTTTAAGTAAATGTGGTCATTTTCTTTTTAGTAATTTTGGTCAATTTTTGAGTCATTCTGGTGAATTTGTGAATCATTTGAATCAATTTTCAAGTTATTTTTTTGTCATTTTGGTCAATTTTTGAGACATTTTGGTCAATTTTTGAGCCCTTTTTTTGAATTTTTGAGTCATTTTCATGCATTTTTAAGTAAATGCCATCATTTTTAAAATAATTTTGGTATAAATTTTTAGTTGTTTTGGTAAATTTTTGAGAAACTGTTCAATTTCTGAGTAATTTTCGTCAATTTGTGAATCATTTTCATCTATTTCTAAGTAATTGTGGTAATTTTTTAGTCATTTTGGTCAATTTTTTATGTGTTTTGGTCACTTTTTGAATCATTCTGGTCAATTTTTGCATAATTTTAATAAATTTTTGAGTCATTTGATTAATTTTTGAGGCCTTTTTGTCAAATTTTGAGTAGTTTTTGTAAATTTTTGAGTAATTTTCATAAATTTTTGAGTCATTTTAGTCAATTTGTGAATCATTTTCATCGATTTTTAAGTCATTTTTGTCATTTTTTGTCATTTTGGTCAATATTTGAGTAATTTTGATAAATTTTTGAGTAACTTCAATCAATTTTTGAGTCCTTTTTGTCAACTTATGAGTCATTTTAGTCAATTCTTGAGTATTTTTTGTCATTTTGGTCATTTCTTGAATCATTTGGTCAGTTTTTGAATAATTTTGTCAAATTTTGGTCAATTTTTGAATAATTTTGGTAATTTTTTGAGTAATTTTGGTCAATTTTTGAGTAACTTTATTCAATTTTTGAGTCATTTTTGCATTTGTGAATCATTTTCGTAAATTTTTAAGTCATTTTTGTCATTTTTAAAGTAATTTTGGTCAATTTTTGTCGTTTTGGTCAGTTTTTTCATAATTTTTTGTCAATTTCTGAGTCATTTTGTTAAATTTCAGTCATTTTGGCCATATTAAGGCAGTTAGGATAAGTTTTTGGAATTTTGGACATGTCTGTGGTCATTCTCCCTGTTTTCTGTCCCTCCCACTTATCAATAACTCTGACAGGTTTTTCTCTATCGATAGAAGACGGTTATTGATCGTTCTTACGTTGAAGGCCTTTAATCTCTCGGGGTCGACTCCCTCGGTGTCGTTGATCTTGTCGTTGTCGTCGTGGTCGTCATGGTCGTCGTCATCATCGTCGGGGGCAACCTGGCTGCCGTGGCGACCGGTGGTCAGGTCCTCGGCGCTCAGATCCATCTTCATGCCGTCGTAGCCGCCGCCGAAGCTGTACGGGGGAGACTGGACACAAAATACAAGATTGAACCAGCTGTTACTGCAGAGAATATGGAGAAAAATCACAGACAAAAAAAGTAAAACTAATAAGAATAAAAAAATCAAATCACATCAAAAAATCTATATCTTTACAGAATATTTTTGGTAATATGTTCTTTTCTATCATCAAACTTTTTTTTAAACAAATGGTACTTCCTTCCTTGACATAAACAGATATTTAGATTTTTTTATTTTTATAATAAATGTATTTCATCTTTTTTTGTCATTTTTCAACTTTTCATATCATTTTTACATCTTTTAAATGTAATTTCTGCACCTTTTAATGCCGTTTTTGCATCTTTGGCCTCATTGTACCTCACTGTGGGCTAATTTTTGTTCACTGTGAGATATATATATATATATATATATATATATATATATATATATATATATATATATATATATATATATATATATATATATATATATATATATAAAAATAATTTTTCTTTTCTTTGTCATTAGCTAAAAGAAAAATTCTGAACACTAAACATTTTTAAAAATGTTTTTCCATGTGTTGCTGTGTTTGTGTTTGTTGTGTTTGCGTGTCGCAGGCAGATGTCTGCGTTGCCTTCAAGGACAGTGGGTATTTTGGGTGTTGTGTTCGTGCTTCTATTCAGCTGGATAAAGGACGTCTAGAGCAGCTTTTCATTTTCAGCTCCTCTAATGAATCTTTTCTCTCTGAACAAAAACGTCTGCTGAAGGTAAGAATGATTCCACAATGTTTCCTCTGAGGATCAGTCCAGAAATGAGTCCATTAAAGCTGCAGCTCTCCTTCAGTAAACACCTCATTTATTTATTTATTAGAATGTTTACTAGTTTATCTGTGGGTGTAGAAATGATGAGAAATCCTCATCTGGAGATAAACATTCAACATCTGTTGGTTCTGACTGACTTAATGAGTTCTAGCATTTTATTTTGAAATGTCTGTGATGTTCTGAAGAACTCGGAAGCCATTTTGGACCATCTAGAGACATTTATTCTTTTATTTTGGAAAGGTTTGTTGACAATTTGGTTCGATTTGAACTAAATTAAGACACGTTTTGATTTCTTTTGGGACATATTTTTGTAATTTTAGTCAAATTTTCAGACAAACCAGTCTTTTAGGACTTTTTTCACTTTGTTTGGAAAAATTAGGAGCTATTTTTGTCTCTTTTTGAGACATTTTGATCAATTTTTGAGGAATTTTGGAGTTACGTTGGTAAATTTTTGGCTATTGTTGGTAAATGTTTGAATCTTTTAGGTCCAATTCTGAGTCATTTTGGTCATTTTTTAAAAATTGTTTTGGTCAATTTTGAAGCAATTTTGGTCTGTTGTTCATTTTGGTCAATTTTTGGTCATTTTGATCCATTTTTGAGTCATTTTTGTCAATTTTGAGACATTTTGGTAATTTTTTGGTCATTTTGGTTCATTTTGGTCAATTTTCTGAGTCATGTTGGAGTCATTTTAGTCAATTTTTGGTTAATTTTTGAGGCATTTTGGTCCATTTTGGTCAATTTTTTTAGTAATTTTAATCAATTGTTGAGTCATTTTGGTGAATTTCTGAGTCCTTCTTGTAATGGAGTAATTTTTGGTAATTTTGGTCAATTTTTGAATCTTTTTGGATCGTTTCTGAGTCATTTTGGTCAATCTTTGAGTCACTTTGGTCAATTTATGAGTCATTTGAATCATTTTTCTGTCATTTGGTCAGTTTTTGAGTAAACTCGTCAATTTCTGAGTCATTTTTGTAAACATTTCAGTCATTTTGGTCCACTTTTATAGTCATTTTGGTCAGTTTTTGAGTTGTTTTTTTCCTTTTCGTTATTTTGGTGAAATGAGATTTATTCTTCAGACTGTGACACCTGGATGGATGTCAAACTGATCTGGTGTCAGTTTTTACCTGAACTCAGATGTGTTTTCAATCATTGCATTAAAATTTTCTAAAATTACACAAAAAATTCTCTAAATTTGTCCAAAACATCTTACAAATTGTTTAAAAAGACATGTAATTTGTTCAGAATTACTTGAAAACTCTTGAAAATGTTCATAATGATCACAATGACTCAAAATGTGTGAAAATGATTGACGGATATGATGAGATTGTTTTCCTGGACCGACTCTAGCAAACCAGAGGAGGTATTTTGTCCTCACCTTGCCTCCGTAGTCTCGGTCCAGTCGCAGCTCTGCGGTGTGTGAGTGTGTGTTGGGAGTGTGTGTGTGTGGTAGAGGAAGCGGCAGCGCCGGATGCGGCGGCAACGGCGGCTTGGCGGCCAGCGGGAACTTCCTGCGCAGCTCCTCGGGGGCGTTGGGGTGCAGCGCTCCGAGCAGCGCCGCCGCCGCCGCCGACACGGTGACGGGGAGGTGGGCGGAGGACAGGCGCTGGGGCGGCGGCTCGCTGAGGTTCATCGGCTGCTGGTCCTCCGACGAGGACGAGGACGAGGTCGGGGTGCTGAAGTCCAGCGGGGCGGGGCCTCCGTTGCCGTTGACAACCTCCGTTTCCCTGACGATGGCGGCGTCCGTGACAGCGGACGAGGGAGGGGTCAGGGCGGGCAGACCGTTGCCGCTGCCGCTCTCCGAGGAGGAATCATCTGAAACAGGAAACACGGAGGTCAGGATTCAGTCACATGACAGAAACACTCGGCTGAACTGCAGGCAGTGTCTCCTCAGAGCAGACAGGAAAATAAACCTGACTTTAAAAAATCATCAAAATAAACCGTCTCCACCAACTAGATTCTGGAAAAAGCTAAAAATTCTGCATCTCTTATTACAACAGTGAAGCTTTGACTGACTGAGCTGTGACCAACGGTCACGTGATAAAAATTCAGAGAGTTTCCAGGTTGAACTGCAGGCAGTGTTTCCACAGAGAGACTGAGAGGAAAATCAAAGCTACTGGATGAATCAAATAAATGCATCATGGCTCAGAAACAGTGAACAGAGGAGCAGGTTGTTGGAGATCCATCCAGCATGGAGAAACATCTTTCTACTGATGATGAACAGAGTAGAGAGGAAACGTCTGGAAACATGGAGATAGAAAAATATCTACAGGATGAGGAGACAGAACGGCCACAAAGAGACACGAAAAGACTAAAACGAGACGTAAAATGACAAACACCCCACATTAAATGACAAAAACGAGACAAATCAAAACAAAAGAGACACAAACAACACAAACAAGACACAAAAATGCTAAAAATGAGACAGAAAACAAAACAAAGTGACACAAAGTGATCATAAAGAGACTAAAGTGTCTCAAAGAAGCATAAAATGACAAAAATAAGACACAAAATGACAAAAAGAGATACAAAATGACAGAAAATAGTCACAAAAATGCAAAAAAATAGACAGAGAACAAAACAAAGGAGACACAAAGTGATCACAAAGAGACTAAACTGTCCCAAAGATGCATAAAATGACAAAAACAAGACACAAAATGACAAAAATGCAACACAAAATGACAAAAACTCAACACAATGACAAAAACTGACATAAAATGACAAAAATGAGACACAAAACAAAAACTAAACACAATATCACAACAAATAGATGCAAAATGACAAAAAATAGACAAAACAACAAAAATAAGACACAAAATGACAAAAAGAGATACAAAATGACAGAAAAGAGTCACAAAAATGCAAAAAACTAGACAGAGAACAAAACAAAGGAGACACAAAGTGATCACAAAGACACTAAACTGTCCCAAAGATGCTTTAAATGACCAAAACGAGACACAAACAACAAAACCAAAACACAAAATGACAGAAAAATAAACCCAGCTGTCCCAAAGAGACATAAAATGATCAAATGGAAGAAGAAAGTACAAAAACGAGGCACAACTTTCTCACATAAATGCTCTCTACTGTGTATTTCTACTGGAATGGCTTCCTTTAGTGTCCAGCAGATGGCAGAATTCCTGCATGAATTCACCTCAACTCCTGAACTCCTCATGTATATTTCATGTTTCACAGGGATAATGTGAAGCTAAACATATAGAATATCTACATTTATCTACAAATTAACGAAGTAAAGACGTGAATTAAGTTGCTTAAAATGAGGAAAAAGTCATTTTTTTGACTCTCTTAGGCTGGAAACTTGTCTTTAAATCGTCTTTTGGTAATAAAATGAGCTCCTAGGATGATAAAGAATGGTCAGAGTCACGTCCTCGGAGCTGACTGAGACGCTTTCTGGTGTAAAAGTCGAGCAGTTTGACACCACAGTGGAGTCTTTCTGCCGTTTCCTCTGTAGGACGTATTGTTTGGTCGTCAGACAGCAGCTGATTCGATTAAAGTGAAACCACAGTCAACACCCTGCATTATAACAGAGCCCCTCCCCCACCTCATCATCATCATCATCATCATCATCATCATCATCATCATCATCACCTTCTTCCTCCCACCTCGTCTGAATCATCCTTATTACACCAAACACAGACGGCAGGTGAAAGTTTCACCATTGAGCTCCTGAACTCCTAAACCCACCGCTGGGTTTAAAATAAAACACGTAAAAAATGATAAAATGACACCTTTTGTCAGACCCAGAAACTGTAAAAACAGAAATAATAGTCACATTTTTAGCATTTAGACAAGCCCTGAACTAATCACAAGTGATGTACAGTCACAAAAAACAGGACACAAAATAATAAAAATGTACACAAAATAACAAAAAGAGACACAAAATGGCAAAAACTAGACTTAAAAAGACAAAAACTAGACATAAAATGACAAAAAATTAGACATAAAATGACAAAAACTGCCACAATGACAGAAACGAGACACAAAATGATAAAAATTAGTCTTAAAAAGACAAAAAGAGACACAAAAATGATAAAAACTAGACTTAAAATGACAAAAACTGCCACAAAATGACAATAACTAGACATAAAATGACAAAAACTAGACATAAAATGACAAAAACTGCCACAAAATGACAAAAACTAGACATAAAATGACAAAAACTGCCACAAAATGACAAAAACTAGACATAAAATGACAAAAACTGCCACAAAATGACAAAAACTAGACTTAAAATGACAACAACTGCTACAAAATGGCAAAAACTAGACTTAAAATGACAAAAATTAGACATAACATAACAAAAATAAGACACAAAATAGCAAAAACTAGATTTAAAATAACAAAAACTGCCACAAAATGACAAAAATTAGATTTAAAATGGCAAAAACTGCCACAATATGAGAAAAATGAGACACAAAGTGACAAAAATTGGCCATAAAATGACAAAAATTGACACAAAACAGCAAAAACGAGACACAAGACAGAAGCGAGACACAAAATAACAAAAACTAGACATAAAATGACAAAAACTGACATAGAATGACCAAAACTGGCATAAAATGACCAAAACCGGCATAAAATGACTAAAAAAGACACAAAACGATTTAAAAGAAAAAAAAAACTACATATAAAATGACAAAAATTGTCACAAAACAACAAAAAGGACACATAACGTGACAAACTGGTATAAAAATCACAAAAACTACACATAAAATGACAATAAATAGAAATAAAATCATGATTTTAAGCCCGGATTTTGTTGTTTAATTTTTTTCTGTTTCTAATTCTGTATATGAACAGAAGAATGTGTAGGTTGAGTTTAAAAAAATCCGTTTCAGAGTTAGAACCGTGACTTTACATAAAGAACAGAAACAGATCTCATGTTTTGCTGTATTTTTAGTGAAATATTGCAGTATTTTTTACATTTTTCATGCTGAAAACGCTCCGACGAAGTGAATGAAGATGAAATAAATTCCCTCCACGTGTCCTCTTCGCCTCTCCTCCCCTCCCCCTCCATCATCATCACCATCACCTCCATCCTCCTCCTCCTCCTCCTCCTCCTCCTCCACCCCCCAGCTGACCTCTTTCCTCCATCTTTCTGCCTCCATCCCCCACCGGCCCGATGACACAGTCCATTCCTCCTCTCCTTCCTTTCTTTCTTTCTTCCTTTCTGCTGCAGTCCAACCCACTGCTGCTGCTCTTCTTCCCTTCACGTCGTTATTCTGCTCCGTCTCTTTCTCTTTACGTCCCATTTCTGCCTTTTTCTGCTTTTAAAATAACAGAAGAGCTCCGTGTTGTTCTGCTGGAGTCATTCATTGAATCATAAAGTGAAAAAAAAGGTCACTCTGAGAATTAAATCCACGAAATAGCAGCAAATGTGCTCATTACACAGATTTGTCCTATAGGTTTTAAGACAGGACATTTTTTATGCATTTTTATGGTTTATTTCCACTTTCCTGCTATTTAACTGTAAAGCTATAAAGAAAATCAAGTATCTATAGTGAAGAATATATTTTCTGTTCTTCAATGGTAAATCTACAGTCTTGAAGCTGCAAATGCGAAGAAAAACTCATAAAACGTGCAAAAACTGCAAGAATATGTTGTGTATTTCACGCTCTGTTATGAGTTTTATTATGTAACTTTACATAAAAATCTGTACATTAAACTAAAAATGATTGGATTTACCTTAAAAACCTAAAACCTTATTAGCAAACAAAAAACCTGTTAAATTTAACTCACGTCAAATGCAAAATTAGTTCTGAGATGTAAAATGACATTAAAATCATCCATCTTAGTCAATGGAGCTCTGGTTGGAGGTTATTAACCTGCACAGAAGTCTTTGTCATGGTGCCCCTTTACAAGCTAAACAGCCATTTTTCATATTTATGATCCTTATTCTGGCCTTAATGTGACTTTCTAACGTTTAATGAAGGATATTTCCATGTCTAAGTATATTTAATAGTAAAGCTAAAACAAAAATCGAGTATCTGTAGTGAAAAAAAGGATGTTTTCTGTTCTTAAATGGTAAATCTATAGTCTAAGAGCTGCAAATGTGAAGAAAAATCCATAATATGTGCAAAAACTGCAAGAATATGGTGTCTATTTCATACCCTGAGTTTTAATATGTAACTTCACACAAAAGACAGATCTACTGTTATTAAAGTACACTGAACTAAAAAAAAAATATTGGCTTTAACCTTGAAAACTATTTAAAAACACTTTTAATAAACAAAACTAAATGGTTAAGTTGAAATCATGTCAAATGTAAAATGAATTTTGGCATAAAAAATGTAAAAGTACACCAAAATGTGGTAAATTTCAGAGATCACTCATCCATCCTGGTCAGCAGAGTTGTGAATTCTGGTTGGAGGTCATTAATCTCCACAGGAGTCTTTGTCATGGTGCCCCTTTATGAGCTAAACTGCAAATTTCCATATTTAAAATCCTTATTCTTTCCTTAGTGGGACTTTTTAATGTCTAATGAAGGATATTTACATGTCTACAAACACTGAAGATTGCTTATTTTAGTCAACAGACGCATGATTTGGGCTCCGAGGCAACTCTATTCTCTCCCAGTTTGTCTTCAACTCATAAACTCTGGTTGGAGGTCATTAAGCAGCACGTTAGTCTCTGTCATGGTGCTCGTTGCTGCTAAACTCCCACAATGCTCTCTGCTTTCCAACATGAACTGTAGTCTAAGTGACGCCTCCTCTGGTCTCTACAGGAACAACCAGGAACTACAGATGATCTGCATTTACTGACATTGTGTACTTCTGGTCTAAAATTATTAATCAAGTCTAAAAACAGTCCAAAACCAAGTCAAGAATCGGTTTAAAATTGGCCCAGAAGCTAGTCTGAAACTAGCCTTAAAACAGACTGAACAAGACCAAAACCAAGTCCAGAACTGGTCAAAACCAGTTTTAAATCAGCCCAAAAGCTACTTTCAGCTAGCATGCCTGAGCTAGCTTTGGTTGGAGGTCATCAAGCAACATACATTTATGACATCATGGAGAGAATACCGGTTTTCTACGTCTTTTAGAGCTTGAAGAGCTACAAAACATCCCACTGGACATCGTTAGACTGACCCAAAAAACAGAATCTACCTGAGTTTATTGCTTCCTACAGACCAGACGACTGGATGTCAGTGACTGTTTTCAGCTCCTTAGTTTCAATAAATGAACCTAAAATGCACCTGTACACTTTTTCTCCATCAGATTTTTGACCCAGAACCTGCCAACAGGTTTAAAAAGTGAACTTTCTTTTAAAAGATGTCAAAATTACAGCATTTCTCTGCCAGAAACAACCATCAGATTTACATTTGTGATGTACTGTTTGGTCAGGAACCAAATCTGGGCCTAAAATGGTGATATTTATCCCCTTTAAAAATTGCTTGAATCAGATTCTGTAAAAAACAAAAACTGAAGCTGAAGCCATTAATAACTCGGCTGTGACCAACAGACATTTTACTAATATTCAGGAAATATTTGTTTAAAGATTGACGGAAATAAAGAACAAAAATAGTCGAATATCTTCAATATACAATCTATCTATAGTATGTAGAGTCGGTTAAAGACTTTATTCTATTTTATTCTTCTCTCAGTCACAGTTTTTCAGTTGCACTGAGAACGGCAGAATATTTAGATTTTACAGGATCTTTTTAGTGCCAACAGTTTATTAAAGGGGAATATTTGCAGAAATGTCATGATTTAAAGTGCAGACTTGGCTGTTACAAACTGAATCGTACTGAAAAATGCTGCAGTTTTAGAATCTTCAACAACTTTATTCTGGGTGATTTTCTAAATGAGACATAAAGAATAAAATGATTTCAAAATCACAACTTTAAGCACAGATTTTGTTAATTTTCCTGATAGAACTGCGGGTCACACATGACACATTTAAGGACCGTTGGAAAGCTGAACATCTGATGATTTTTTTCTGTTTTTACTGTTTCTGCCTCTGATATCTGGTGTCTTTTTGTTGACTTCTTCTTCCTCTTTTTCTGCTGCAGCTGATGAATAGTAGCTCAGACTAAATGATGGCTGCGTATTAAAACGTGACCTTGAATTAATTTCCTTTAATAACTTACAGCTTTTTGCATTAAGATGACTGAAGAAGATTTATGCTTTTTAAACTGTCCCACTAGCGCCAACAGATTCAGGATGAATTACATCCAGAATCTGGTCATGATTAACAGAAGGGAGACGGTTTTATTTCAGAGCAGCTTCTGAGGAGAAGATTCTGCCAAAAACGCCAAAAAAATGAAGCTATCAAACCAATTTCACTAAAATTACCTCGACCTAAGTTTTTTTTTTAATCAGCTGATGCAAACTAAATACTGATAAAACATTTTTATGGTCTAATAATTCGGTTTACTTCAGTAGTTTTCTGTGTTCATGTTGTAGCTTTTAGGAAATAAATTCAACAACAAAATTCAACAATGCATCTTTTCATGTCATTTTTGAATCTTTTTCATGTCATTTTTGCATTTTTCATGTCATTTTTGCATCTTTTTATGTAATTTTTGCATCTTTTAGAGTCATTTTTGCATTTTTATGTCATTTTTGCATCTTTTTATGTAATTTTTACATCTTTTAGAGTCATTTCTGTATCTTTTCATGTCATTTATGCATTTTTTGGGTCATTTTTGCAACTTTTAGTTCAATTTTGCATCATTTAGTATATTTTTTCTATCTTTTCATGTTATTTTTTGTCTCTTTCAGTGTTATTTTTGCATCTTTTAGTGTCATTTTTGATTATTTCTGTTACTTTTGCAACTTTTAGTGTCATTTTTGTATCTTTTAGTGTCATTTTTGCAACTTTTAATGTTATTTTTGCATCTTTTAGTGTAATTTTGCATCTTTTAGTATAATGTTTGTGTGTTTTAGTAGCATTTTTGCATCTTTTTTAGTCCTTTAGTGTCATTTTTGCACATTTTTGTGTGTTTTCATGCTATTTTTTGCATCTTTGTGTCGTTTTAACTGTATCCTATGACATTTCTTCATTCTCTCGTCTTCCTCATGTTGTTCCGTTGTCTTAGAGCTGCAGGACTGTAAATTGCAAATGAACCAACAGTGAGTTAAACGGAGACAGGAGTGAGCAGAGAAACCTCTTGGACGGTTGCAGCTACAGATCCAGTGAGGTGTTATTACAGCTGCCACGATGCTGAAGATCTCGTAAGAAAAAAGCCTCCTGACGGTTTCATTCACAGTGAAAACATCACGGCGTGAACCGACGATACTCTGGAGCAGAGCGTGGAACGTGTGATCATTTCTAATTAGACGGAGAGACCTGCGTCCCCCTGAACCTGAGAGCTTTAATGAAAGAGCAGACATACATCACCTGAGTGCAGCCAGGACCTGCTTCAGTCAATATGATTTAATAATCATCGCCACATATTCCGGCTGCACACAGCAAATCAATGTCTCCGCTGCAGCGACGGGGCTTTTTAACGGGCCGGCCGGATTAAAAACCCCAGCGTTAATTAAGGAGATTGTTTCCTCAATGCAGTGGAGGGATAAAGGCTGTGTAAACAGTAGCCTGGGGGGCGTAGCCATGCTAATGCTGCTAACAGCGCTAACGCCGCTAACAAACACACTCCCTGCTGAAACCATTCGTCTCAATTCTGCAGCATTTTCTCCTCACAGAATCTAATCCAACATGTAAATATCCCCCATAAAACATAGAAAAAATGTATAAAATGAAGGCAAGAACACGTGTTTTATGGAAAATTACAGCGTTTTAGCGAGCAACAGCCACCATGACAAAGACTGTCATTTTTACATCTTATACTAACATTTTTGCAACTTTTAATGCAACTTCTGCATGTTTTGGTAACATTTTAGCATCTTTAAGTCTCATTTTTACATCTTTTAGTGTCATTTTTCATCTTTTAGTGTAATTTTTGCATCTTTTCGTGTAATCGTTGCATCTTTATGTGCTATTCTTGTCTCTCTGTGTAATTTCTGCATCTTTCACTGTCATTTTTGCAAGTTTTTGTCATTTTTGCATCTTTGTAATTTTTGAATCTTCTAGTGTCATTTTTGAATCTTTTAGTCTAATTTTTACATCTTTTCATGTAATTTTTGCATCTTTTAGTGTCATTTTGCACCTTTTCGAGCAATTTTTGTGTCTTTATGTGCTATTCTTGTCTCTTTGTGTATTTTTTTGTGTAATTTTTGCATCTTTCATTGTCATTTTTGGATCTTTTAGTGTCATTTTTGCATTTTTTGTCATTTTTGCATCTTTTCATGTAATTTTTGCATCGTTTTGCGTCTAAATGAGGACTCGTGAGATTCATTAGTAACTGTACATGTAACTATCCCTCATAAAACTCGAAAAATAAAAATCGAAACATTTTAAAATTAGCCTTCACTTTAACTGTCTTTTAAATCTTAAATCTTAAACAAAAACTTCTATTATAAAATGCGGTAAAAAAAAAAAAGGGCAATGCTATATATAATTTATATATATATATATATATATATATATATATATATATATATATATATATATATATATATATATATATATATAAAATTTGTTTTACATTTATTTAACAGCATAATTATGCAATTTGGGTACAGTCTGTCAATGTGCAGATTTCTATACGAAAAATATTAAAATTTTTAATTAGTCTTCAGTTTACTGTCTTTTAATCCTTCTATATGCTATAAATTAAAAAAATAAATTACACAATTTTGATGTATTTTAATTTAAATAAACCTTCTCTTTACTGTCTTTTAATATGCTGTAAAAGTTAATAAAATATGTAAAAATATATTTTTAAAAATGTAATTAAACAGCTTAACTATATATTAATTCAAATTAACCTTCTTTTCACTTTTAACCCTTCTAAAATATATGATGCAACTTTGATGTATTTTAATTTCAATAAATCCTGACTTTACTGTCTTTTAACCCTTTTATACGCTATAACAAAATTTAAAAATTCAAAAACATATTGAAAAAATTCAATTACACAATTTTAGTGTATTTTAATTTAACTATACCGCCTCTTTATTGTCTTTTAACCCTTTTATAGCTCAAAAAATTTAAAATAAATTAATTACACACTTTTTACATATTTTAATTCAAATTAATGTTCACTTTACTGTCTTTTAACCCTTCTGTGCGCTATGAAGATATTTTTAAAATGTAAAAAATGAATTGCAGCATTTTAACGTGTTTTTCTTTCTAAAATCTGCCTCATGGTTCTGTTTCACAGGATTCGCTTTCTGCAGTCAAAGATCCACATGAAGCTGAATAAATTATTTCACTCAACAACAAACTCAAGGACAGAAAAGGAAGATTCTTTTTCTAACGTCATCTTCTATCGCCGCCTCTCAAACAGACGTGTTTGTGTTCATGTGAACAGAAAGACTGTTTGTGTCACGCCTGCATCATATGACCTTCTAGCTGCTGTGTCAGCGTGTTCATGTGTGTGTGTTCATGTGTGTGTGTTCATGTGTGTGTGTTCATGTGTGTGTGTTCATGTGTGTGTGTTCATGTGTGTGTGTTCATGTGTTGCTGTGTCGCTGTGTGTGTTCATGTGTGTGTCGCTGTGTGTGTCGCTGTGTGTTGCTGTGTGTGTTGCTGTGTGTGTCGCTGTGTGTCGCTGTGTGTCGCTGTGTGTGTTGCTGTGTGTGTTGCTGTGTGTGTTGCTGTGTGTGTCGCTGTGTGTGTCGCTGTGTGTGTCGCTGTGTGTGTCGCTGTGTGTCGCTGTGTGTGTTGCTGTGTGTCGCTGTGTGTGTCGCTGTGTGTCGCTGTGTGTGTCGCTGTGTGTCGCTGTGTGTCGCTGTGTGTGTTGCTGTGTGTTGCTGTGTGTTGCTGTGTGTGTTCATGTGTGTGTGTTCATGTGTGTGTGTTCATGTGTTGCTGTGTTGCTGTGTGTGTCGCTGTGTGTGTTGCTGTGTGTTGCTGTGTTGCTGTGTGTGTCGCTGTGTGTGTTGCTGTGTGTTGCTGTGTGTGTCGCTGTGTGTTGCTGTGTGTGTCGCTGTGTGTGTCGCTGTGTGTGTTGCTGTGTGTGTCGCTGTGTGTTGCTGTGTGTGTCGCTGTGTGTGTTGCTGTGTGTGTTGCTGTGTGTGTCGCTGTGTGTGTCGCTGTGTGTGTTGCTGTGTGTGTCGCTGTGTGTCGCTGTGTGTGTCGCTGTGTGTTGCTGTGTGTGTCACTGTGTGTGTCGCTGTGTGTTGCTGTGTGTGTTGCTGTGTGTCGCTGTGTGTTGCTGTGTGTGTTGCTGTGTGTGTCGCTGTGTGTGTCGCTGTGTGTTGCTGTGTGTGTCACTGTGTGTGTCGCTGTGTGTTGCTGTGTGTGTTGCTGTGTGTCGCTGTGTGTCGCTGTGTGTGTTGCTGTGTGTGTCGCTGTGTGTGTCGCTGTGTGTTGCTGTGTGTGTTGCTGTGTGTGTTGCTGTGTGTGTCGCTGTGTGTTGCTGTGTGTGTTGCTGTGTGTGTCGCTGTGTGTTGCTGTGTGTGTTGCTGTGTGTGTCGCTGTGTGTGTCGCTGTGTGTTGCTGTGTGTGTTGCTGTGTGTGTCGCTGTGTGTGTTGCTGTGTGTGTCGCTGTGTCGCTGTGTGTGTCGCTGTGTGTGTTGCTGTGTGTTGCTGTGTGTGTCGCTGTGTGTGTCGCTGTGTGTGTTGCTGTGTGTTGCTGTGTGTGTCGCTGTGTGTGTTGCTGTGTGTGTTGCTGTGTGTGTTGCTGTGTGTCGCTGTGTGTGTCGCTGTGTGTCGCTGTGTGTGTCGCTGTGTGTCGCTGTGTGTGTCGCTGTGTGTGTCGCTGTGTGTGTCGCTGTGTGTGTCGCTGTGTGTTGCTGTGTGTGTCGCTGTGTGTTGCTGTGTGTGTCGCTGTGTGTGTTGCTGTGTGTGTCGCTGTGTGTGTCGCTGTGTGTGTTGCTGTGTGTCGCTGTGTGTCGCTGTGTGTGTTGCTGTGTGTTGCTGTGTTGCTGTGTGTGTTGCTGTGTGTGTCGCTGTGTGTGTAGCTGTGTGTGTCTCTGTGTGTGTAGCTGTGTGTGTCTCTGTGTGTGTAGCTGTGTGTGTCTCTGTGTGTGTAGCTGTGTGTGTCTCTGTGTGTGTAGCTGTGTGTGCGTCATGTGGTCACATGTCCAGGACAACAGTGACCCTGTCAACAGATGACCGACCTTCATCATCATCATCAGCTGGTTCTATTGAATTTGTGTCCTGAATCCATCGTCAGCCGTTTCTCTGGATCATGGATGTTAGAAAATACATGAAACCGCCTCTAAACACGGAGGAAGTTCGCTGTTTTTATTTTACTGTGGATCATGGATGTTAGATAAAACTGTTTAATGAAACCGCCTCTAAACACGGAGGAAGTTCGCTGTTTTTATTTGACTGTGGAAACTGAGAAGGTCCTGCAGGGTCTGAAGAGTTTATCTTCCAGAACTGAAGCAGGTTGATGTTTTACAGAAATATCAGCAGCTGCTTTTTATGGTTTTCCCTCATCTACAGGATGTCTCTAAGGTCTGGACACAGGAAATCTCATGAACTATTATGTTTTTGTCCCCACAGATTAAATATGTTTTTGTGGGAAGAAGGAAGAGTTGAACTGCTTCTTCTCAGTGGAGTGAAGGATGGACATATGCAGAGACAGAAGATGAATCTAATGTCATTCAACCAGGATTCCACTTGGATTTTCCACGGTGGTGAAGGTGGTTAAAACTTTAAAGCAACATCCAGTGTCACAGAAAACCCCCCGTTCTAGACGACCAAATGGATCAGTCCAAACTAAAGGATTGGTCATAGATGAAATTCATACTAACACCAAAAAAATCACCTCCCTATCTAGCTATGGATGGATGGATGGATGAATGGATGGATGAATGGATGAATGGATGAATGGATGGATGGATGGATGGATGTATGAATGGATGAATGGATAGATGAATGGATGGATGGATGGATGGATTAATGGATGGATGGATGATGAATGGATGGATGGATGGATGGATGGATGAATGGATGGATGGATGGATGGATGAATGGATGGATGGATGGATGGATTAATGGATGGATGGATGATGAATGGATGAATGGATGGATGTATGGATGGATTAATGGATGGATGGATGATGAATGGATGGATGGATGGATGGATGGATGAATGGATGGATGGATGGATGAATGGATGGATGGATGGATGGATGGATGATGGATGATGGATGGATGGATGGATGGATGATGGATGGATGGATCATGGATGGATGGATCATGGATGGATGGATCATGGATGGATGGATGGATGGATGGATGACGGATGGATGGATGGATGGATGGATGGATGGATGGATGGATGGATGGATGGATGGATGATGGATGGATGGATGATGGATGGATGAATGGGTGGATGGATGAATGGATGAATGGATGGATGATGGATTGATGGATGGATGGATGCATGATGGATGCATGATGGATGGATGGATGGATGGATGGATGGATGGATGGATGGATGGATGGATGGATGGAGGAGTGATGAGACTGGAGTGGAAGCAGCTCTACTGGGTGTTTTCTTCTCTCTCGGCTCAGAGGAGCTAACCTGAGCGCTAACAGATGCTAATTCCTTCACTCCTCCTCCTCCTCCTCCTCCTCCTCCTCCTCCTCTTCCTCCTCCTCTTCCTCCTCCTCCTCCTCTCCCATGGGAGGAGGAACCACCCCGGGGGAGGCTGCGGAGGGGAGAGGGGAAGGAGGGGAGATGAGCCAGCGACTCCCCCCGCCTGGGATTACAATGGATTATCCTGCTAAGACGCGGCACGAGCTGCTTGCTAGCCGCCGCCCCCCCGCCTCGCTCCGTATGGTCCTGCCCTGCCTGGCATCGTCATGGCAACCGCCCCCCACCTCCAAGCCACACTGTAAAAAACACACAGCTAGAATAACTGGCTGCAGGAAACTATCATAAATAAATTAAAAAATTAATTACAGTAAAGAGACAGATTTTACCTGGATATTTTCTCAGTCGTTTCACAGCTGAATTTAAGAAACATTATATTTTTTTTCTGGTAAAAATATATAAAAATTTAAAAAACAGCAAGTTGTAATACAGTTTTAACAAAAATAATGAATATTTAAATTTTATGTTTGCATTATTGCCTTTTAAATCTTCTATACACTGTAAAAACACATTTTACAGGTTTTCTAACTGTGCTGGTTTGAATTTCAGCAGAATTTCACATTTCCTCTGCTAGAATTATATTTAAATTAAACTATTTAAATGTTAATAAAAACCAGCAATTTACAAGACAATAATGTTTAAGGAAAATAAAGAAAAATAAACTTTTATGTTTGCATTCATGCTTTTAAAACTTTCAACACTTCTAAAAATATTTTTAAAAATTTAATGTAAATGTATTTTTTTTAAACTGCATAATTCTGCAATTTCACAGAAATATTTAATCAATCTTCAATGTACAGATTTCTATAGGAGAAATATTAAAATTTTAAAGCAACTTTCACTTTACTGTCCTTTAATCCCCATTTTTTATTCAAAAAAGAAAAAATTACACTATTTTAATGTATTTTACATAAATCTTCTCTTTACTGTCCTTTAATCCCTATATATGCTATGAAAAATGTAGAACGTTAAAAAATATATTGAAAAATAAATTACACAACTTTATAGTATTTGAATTGAAATTAACAGTCCTTTTACTGTCTTTTAATCCTTCTGTGTTATTTTTAATTCAAAAATATATTTTAACAATTAAATTACACAATTTTAACGCAATTTATTTTAAATAAATCTTCTCCTTACTGCCTTTTGATCATTCTATGTTATAACAAAATTAAAATTAAAAATATATTGTAAAATGAATTCCACAATTTTAATGTATTTTAATTTAAGTAAATCTTCTCTTTAGTCTTTTAATCCCTATATATGTAATGTACATGTAAAAAATTTTATAAAAATCTGTATTGAAAAAACAAATTTCACAATTTTAATGCATTTTATTTTTAATAAATCTTCTTTTCTGCCTTTTAATCCTTCTATATGCTATAAAAAATGAAAAGGTTAAAAAATATTATGAAAAAACTAAATTGCGCAATTTTAATGGATTTTAATTTAAAATTTTCTTCTCTTTACAGTCCTTTAATCATTGTATATGATATATTTTAATATTTATATAATGTATTTTATTTTAAATAAACTGTCTCCTTACAGTCTCTTAATTCCTATATATGCCACAAAAATGTAAAAAAATTAAAAAATATATTGAAAAAATAAATTACACAATTTTAACGTATTTTAATTCAAATGAACCTTCTGTTTACTGTCTTTTGACCCTTTTTTATGCTATATTATGTGATATTTTTACACTTTTTCATGTTTATAGTTGCATAAATGCTACATATATCACATATTTGTTATATTTTATGCTCTCCGCGTTATCGTCCGCCTGCTGCAAGTATAAGATGTTTTGTAAAACTGAAATCACTTTAAACATGCTGTTTACACATATTTACAGCTGTATATGGTAGTTTAAACCCATTTTCCCTCTTTAATTTGCTGTTTAAATGCATCTACTTCATTTAGAGTCAGAGTCAAATTTCAGTTTAAAATGAGACTTCAGATCATTTCCATGCACATCCCTCCTGCAGAGTCCAGTGTCCTCTACTGTCTCTGCTTCGTCCTGAACCTGCCGCCGACCATCTGGATGTTCTTCTACCTCCTCGTACCGACGGACAAACACTAGAGGCGTCCGTGAACGCGACACATAATCATTTGTTGTCGGCCGTTAAAACCCAAACAGCTCCAGACACACTGGAGAGACGACTGAAGAGACGTCTCAAAGCTTCAGCACACCTCTAATGGTCGGATGATGTGTCTTCTTTGATCTCAACTCTTTTCCTGCTTCCACTTCACCTCCTTTAGCTTCACATTCAGACCTCTGACGGGCGTTTCACATCCAAACACAAGAGCAGCAGCAGCATTGGCATAAACACGCAAAGAAAGAGCGAAGCAGTGAAGCAGGAAGGAAGAGGACGGCTGAGGAGATGCAGCTGATGCTATTCAGTCTGGAGGAGGATCAGAGGTTCCCTCATGTCAATCATTAGACGGATCAACTGTCTGTCAGACTGAAGGGAAATTAATGATTTCTCTGTTTTTTCTGCAGATTTGCATGAACATCTACACAGACTTTAATCACTGGTATCCCTACGTGGACACGATCGGTACGAAATCAAGAAAAGCTGCATTGTTTATGTTGTTTACTTAAATATTATGAAAAAAGTCCAATTAGGGCTGTTCATAAAACACTATTTTGGCTCAGTGTTGCTTGTTTTTAATTTGCTAAACAAGAATTAAACTCAAATTTCAGCGGTAGCATCATGAAACTGACTTGATAATTTCATTTTTCTTCACCTTGGGCTCAGAAATTCTTCACATTTGTGGTAATTCAGTACATAAAATTTATATATACGTGGAACAGCATCAGCTATAAGTTGTGAAAACACTGCTGTGAAGCAACGGCAACACGGATGTTACTGCTTGCATCTGGAAACCTCTGAAGCTAATCAATTAGCATGCTAAATAGTAGCTAACATCACGCATGAAATGTAAAGGCATCATAAAAAGATGCAAAAATGCACTAAATGAAGCAAAAATAGCACAAAAAATTGAAAAAATTACATGAAAACATGTAAAAATGACACCAAGAGATGCAAAAATGACGCTAAGAGATATAAAAATTACACAAAAGACACAAAAAAGACAGAAATATGCAAAAATCAAACTAAAATACGCAAAAATGACACTAAAAGACACAAAAGTGACATGAAAAGATGCAAAATAACAGTAAAATATGCAAAAACTACATGGAAAATGCAAAAATGACGCTAAAATACACAAAAATTACACAAAAGGGCACAAAAATTACACTAAAAGATGCAAAAATGACACTAAAAAACACAAGAATTCCACTAAAGACGCAAAAATGACAGAAATAGGCAAGAATTAAACTAAAATACACAAAAATTACATCAAAAGATACAAATCATTATCTTGAAGCTAATCAATTAGCATACTAACTAGCAGCTAACGTCACGCTAGAATGATGAACAACAAGGCCTCTGACTCTAAACTGAAACCAACAGCAAATGAAGAAACATGCTGCCATCAGATCTAGAAACCTCAGAGGAAAACCTTTAGCATGCTAACTAGCAGCTAGCATCATAAATGAAATGCAAAGATAGAATGAAAAGATGAGACTTTTGGCATTAAACTATAAACATCAGCAAACCTGTGAAAACTTTTCTCCACCATAATGAAGCAATTTTCCAGATATTTTGTCTACAAAACGCAAAGCTTCATGCAACTTATCAACAATACTAATGTGAAAGTAATCAACAGCAACACAGGCGTTAAAGTCAGTGACTGGAAATCTCTGAGGCTAACCATTAGCATGCTAACAAGCAGCAAACAGCATGTAGGAAACACATTTTCTTTCCCCATGTTGCCCAATCTGTCACTCATAAAGACAAAGCACAAAGTTCCATGCAAATGATCCACAATACTAATGTGAAAGTAATCAAGGGAAACACGGGCGTGAAAATCAGTGTCTGGAAACCTCTGATGCTAACCATTTAGCATGCTAGTTAGCATGCTAAACATCTGGTAGGAAACGCAAACACATAAGGAAAAGATGAGACTTTTGCCATTAAACTAAAAACATCAACAAACGTGAAAATTTGTGCAATATCTGTACAAAATCGCAATTTTTCCCACCACCACAGAGCACCTGAGTTACCCAATCTGTCACTCATAAAGACAAAACAGAAAGTTTCATGGCACTAATCAACTTTATAAATAAGAAAGTAATCAACGGCAACATCATTGTTAAAGTCAGTGTCTCAAAATCCATGAGACTAATCAATTAGCATGCTAACTAGCATGCAAAACATCGAGTAGGAAACGCAAACACAGAAGGAAAAGATCAGACTTTTAATGTTAAACTACAAATATCAGCAAATGTGAAAAGTTGTGCAACATCTGTCAAAAAATCCCAGTTTTCTCCGCCTTTAAGGAGCAACTTTCCACACTTTTTTCTGTGTTGCCCAATCTGTCACTCAAAACGATAAAACATCAAGTTTCATGCAACTTTTCGACAAAATCAACCTGACTAAAAGCAACTAAATGTAAAAATCTGACATTTTCTGTGCTTTGGGAACATTTCTGCAGACAATGATCGACCTAAAAGTCACCGTAGCTCCAGTCAGACCCACCCAAGCGAAGGTTGGATTTAAATGGGTCGTTATATGGGAAGCTGTGAACACCAAATGCTTGGTGTTGAAGTGTTAGCATCAGCTGTACGTCATAAAAACACCGATGTAAAGCAACGACAGCATGGATGTTAAAGTCAGTGTCTGGAAACCTCTGAGGCTAATCATTTAGCATGCTAACTAGCAGCTAATGACATGTAGGAAATGTAACCACACAAGGAAAGGATGAGACATGAAATTTTTGACATGAAACTAAAAACATCAGCCAATGTGAAATATTTGCCAAAAATCACAATTTTCTTCATTATGGAGAAACTTCCAGCTATTTTGTCTCTGTGTTGTCCAACCTGTCACTCAAAATGTTAAAACAGAAAGTTTCATGCAACCTATCAACAATATTAGTGTGAAAATAATCAATGGCAACATTGGTGTCAAAGTCAGTGTCTGGAAACCTCTGAGGCTAACCATTTAGCATGCTAACTAGCGGCTAACAGCATGTAGGAAACACATTTTTTTGTTGCCCAATCTGTCACTCATAAAGACAAAACATTAAGTTTCATGCAATTTTTCTACAGTATTAATAAGATCCAGTTATTATTATTACAAAGCTTTTATATATATTTTGTATTTTGCACTGTATGGCCTGCACCTTACCTTTCGTTGCACTTGTTGCAATGACAATAAAGTGAATCTGAATCTGAATCTGAAAGTAATCAACGACAACATGGGCGTTACAATCAGGGTCTGAAAAGTCAGGCTAACCATTTAGCATGCTAACTAGTGGCTAACATTATGCAGGAAACTTGTGCAACATCTGCCAAAAATTGCAATTTTTCCCACCATCATAGGGCACTTGAGTTTCTCAATCTGTCACTCATAAAGACAAAACATCAGATTTCATGCACGTTTTCTACAAAATCAATCTGAATAAAAGCAACTGAATGGAAATATTTGACATTTCATCTGCTCTGGGAACATTTCTGGAGAAAATGATCCACCTAAAAGTCACTGTAGCGCCGTCAAACCCATTCAGGTCTCAACCTCTGAGGCTAATCATTTAGCATGCTAACTAGCGGCTAACAGCATGTAGGAAACACATTTTTTTCCCAGTGTTGCCCAGTCTGTCACTCGTAAAGACAAAACACAAAATTTCAAACGATTTATCAACAATATTAGTGTGAAAGTAAACAACTGCAACATGGGTGTTAAAGTCAGTGACTGGAAATCCATGAGGCTATTAGCATGCTAACTAGCAGCTAATGACATGTAGGAAACACAACCACTCAAGCAAATGATGAGACTTTCGACATGAAACTAAAAACATCAGCCAACATGTGAAAACTTGTGCAACATATGTATAAAATCTCAATTTTCTTTACCATTATGGAGCAGCTTCTCAGGTATTTTTTTCTCCGTGGTGCTCAATCTGTTGTTCTACATGTCACTTGTAAGACAAAACATAAAGCTTCATGCATGGAGGATGCCAATCTGACCAACATGTGATCTGTTTTGGGAACATTTCTACAAACAACGATCAACCTAAAAGTCACCGTAGCTCCAGTCAAACCCACTCAGGCCTCAACCTTAGAGGCTAATCATTTAGCATGCTAACCAGCGGCTAACAGCACGTAGGAAACACATTTTTGCTCCTTCTTGCCCAATCTGTCACTCGTAAAGATAAAACATCAAGAGTCATGCAATTTATGAACAGTATAATGTGAAAGTAATCAATGACAACATTGTTGTAAAAGTCTGCATGTGGAACCCTTTGAGGTTAAACATTTAACATGCTAACTAGTGGCTAACATATGTAGGAAACTTGTGCAACATCTGTCAAAAATTTTATCTGAATAAAAACAACTGAATGGAAAAATCTGACATTTTATCTGTTTTGGGAACACTTCTGGAGAAAACGATCCACCGTAGCTCCAGTCAAACCCACTCAGATGGAGCGGGTTATTATTCTGCTGCTGCACCACAGACTCGTGTGCAGGTCATAATAAATGGTGGAGGAGCCGTCGCTGGCTGTGAGTGGGAGGCAGACGCTGTGCAGAATGGAGCTGAAGGTCAGGAGAGAGCAGAATAGGAGGATGGTACAGTCAGCAGAGCAGCAACAAAGACGCTGCTGTCGCCGGCCGGCACCGTCCGTTCAGCCATTCATTCAGCCATTCATTCAGCCGTCCGTTCAGCCATTCATTCAGCCCTCCATTCAGCCCGTCCCTCCCTTTGTGCAGCCAGACAACGGCTCGGCCTTCTGCCGCTTCCTACCACAAACTTAACACTGCAGCCGTCTGTGCAGAAGAAGAAGAAGAAACCTTTTCTGATTATCAGTGGATTATCAACAGTGGACTCAGTCACACTGAGCTAAGAAACAGCACATAGAACCAACACAGGAGCCTGGTCTCAGGAATTAAATCTGAAATCTTATTATTTCAGTAATAAAGAGGAACTAAAACCTGCATTTAGCATGAATTCATTGAATAAATAGACAAATATATCAGAGCTACAGTAACACAAGCAGATAGCACATTTTATTCTGAGAGTCGTCAACCACTGACTGGAATCATCGAAATTCTGATTATTATTATTTGGTCTCTATTCGATCTGAGTCGTCTTATTTGTTTTCTATTCATTTTAAAATCTAAAGTCCTGTAGCTCAGTGGAAACAGAACCACGTGAAGAAGGAGAGAGAAAGAATAATGAACAGTGTTACTAAAATAAAGATAGAATGACAGTAAGAGACAGAAACAACACGAAAAGATGCAAAAATTACACTAAGAGATGCAAAAATTACATCAAAAGACCCAAAAAATGCAAGAACTAAACTAAAATGCACAAAAATGACATAAAAAGATGCAAAAATTACACAAATAAACTAAATAAAATACACAAAAATGACACTAAGAGATGTAAAAATTACATGAAAAAATGAATGAATTAAATTAAAATGCACAAAAAATGACAGTAAAAGATGCAAAAAATTATACAAAAAGACACAAAGATTCAGATTTTTCCAAAGAAACTGAAAGTCACACGAGAGCTTCAAGGATCCTGATAAATGTGATTATTTGTGTTTTGACAGTTTCTGTCTGATAAATGGTTTACTTTGGGATTTATGTGGAAAGATAACACACATTGACAAATAGTTTTGTGTATTTTACAAGATTTAATTAGTGTTAATGGTTTATTTTTGTCTATTTTCAAAATCAGTCATTTAGAATAAGTAGATTTTTATTTTCATTTATTTTTTTAAATTTTCACAATGAAACTAAAAATCACGCAGGATAGGTTCAAGGATCCTCGTAAATAAGATTACTTCTGTTGTTTTTCCAGTCTCTGTCTCTGACAAATGCTCTAATCCTGGAGCTTTTTAAACACAGCAGTTCTTTCCTCTGGTGAGTTTTGGGGTTTCGGAGGGTTCATGAACTCATCATCTGCCTTCAGCTTCCCCAGGATGAAATATTTACTACAACTAGACTCGATAACGTAAAGCAGATGAGCCAAAACGCAGCGGGAGGGAAACCCTGGATGAGATTGATCACAACGAGTCGGGAGATAACGAGGAGAGATAATAGATGTCAGACTCTAATCCTCCATCAGACAGGACACACAGACGATCACAGAGCTGCTCCATCAACACTGATCAGCGAGGATGGTGGAGGAAGATGGAGGATTGGTGGAGGTTCTGCAGCACAGATGAAGCCTCGGACGGTCAAAAAAGACTGATGGAGGCTGGTGGAGGCTGATGGAGGTTCAACAGCTCAGATGAAGCTTCCATCAACCCAATAAAGGACGATGGAGGCTGGTGGAGGCTGATGGAGGCTGGTGGAGGCTGATGGAGGCTGATGGAGGCTAATAGAGACTGTGCAGCCTTTACTGTACTTAAATCAGCCAAAGACATAGTTTTGTTTGTTTTTTACAGATATTTTCCGTTATTTAAAGGTTTTTAGTTTTGTATCATCAGACTAAAGACGTCTTCACAGTAGAAAATGATTTCTGTTTGACAGTTTCTGGGATTTCCTGCTGATTTTAGGACTCGTCTGTGAATCATGCTGGAACCTGGATTTTCAGAAGTCCTCCACGAATAAAGACAATTACTATTATTGTTATTATTATTATTCGATAGTTGTACCTATTAGCGAATTATTGACCAAACTGTCCACAGAATCTGAGTTAAAGCTGAATAAAATCCTCTCTATCATTAGACCCAGCAGTTCATTCACACAGACTCTAAGAGACAGAAAATAAATCAGAATAAATCCAGAAGAATGAAAATAAAAGCAGCTGCATGTTTGGATTCAATCAGCAGCTCGTTATCAGCAGCAGATTAATCCTGATGATTCAATCTGACAACGAGCAGCATCTGCTAACGAGATGGAGTCCTCTGATGCTGCTGCTGCTGCTGCTGTCGCTCACACAACTAAAACACACACTACACACACTACATACACACTGCACACTGCACACACACAAACATTTCACTGCTCCACAAAAACCATCCATTCAGTTTAATTTCTGGTCTCAGATTTTAAATTCTGTCTTCATTATTGTCTGGATTCTTAAGTTCTGGAGGTTTGAAAACCAAAATCTGGTCAGTTCTTTGTTGACATTTGGTAAAATATTCCATCCAGACGTTGAAGACGTTCACCAGAAGGTTGAAAACCAGGAATAAAATCTCCTCGGCTCAGAGTCAGTCTGGATTAGAAAGAATAAACCGACTTCCTGAACGTCCAGAAACATAAAACTCCAAACATCAGGTTCCTACGGAGACGTTCAGAGACTCATTTATTGAGGAAACATCAGGATCATGAATCATCAGGTTAAACATCTCCACACCGCTGCACTTTAATCTGGTTCTCAGACAATCTGGGGAGTTTAAATCAGATGTTTTCTGACTGGATTCATCGTATCAGGAAGATAACCGTCAGCAGCAGCAGCTTCATGTTAAAGATCAACACTGTTCTGCTGAGGAACCTGTTCTCCAGTTGGCCTCGTTCTCCTGCTCGTTCATCAACACTTTAAAGGCTGCCGACGCGCTACTTTCAGAAACTCCACAAGAACTCACAGCTGTGTTGTGCCACATGTTGGCCATTTGAAGTCTTTGTGGGCATTTTGTGCCATATTTTGGTCATTTTAAGACTTTGTGGTTGTTTTGTGCCACATTTCGGTAAGTTCAAGGACTTTTGTGGTGTTTTGGGCCACATTTTGGCCATTTTAAGTCTTTGTGGTCATTGTATGCCATATTTTGCACATTTGAAAGCTTTTGTGGTTGTTCCCTGCCATATTGTGGTCATTTTTTGTCAGATTTTTGGTAATTTCCTGTCATATTTTGGTCATTTTAAGAATTTTTGTGGTTGTTTTGCATCACAATTTGGTCATTTTAAGACTTTTGTGTTTGTTTTGTGCCACATTTTGATAATTTTCTGCCATATTTTGGTTATTTTAAGTTTTTTTGGTTGTTTTGTGCCATATCTTGGTCATGTTAAGACTTTAAATTGTTGTTTTGTGCCATATTTTGGTCATTTTAAGACTTTATAAGGTTGTTGTGTGCCACATTTTGGTAATTTTAGGGCCTATTGTGGTTGTTTTGTGTTGTATTTTGGTCATTTTGTGGCATTTTTGGTAATTTTAGGACTTTTTGTGTTTCTTTTGTGTCACATTTTGAGACTTTGTGCTCATTTTGTGCCATATTTTGTTCATTTAAAGACCTTTTGTGTTTGCTTTGTGTCATATTTCGGTCATTTTAAGATCTTTTGTGCTCGTTCTCATACTGCTTTCTGTGATGACTGGTATAACTTTGGCGGTTTTTAATTGTAATTTCACTCTGTTTTCTGTTTTTTAATGTTGTGTTAGTTTACAGGAGAGCCGGTGAAGAGGGGAAATAAAGCAGCTGTGATGGAATAAAGTGGACAGAAGAAGGAATGCTGTGTCGCCTGCAGACGTTCTGGGATGATTTCACACCTCTTTGAAGCGCTGCTGTTGTTATGCAGGATGATGGTGGCTGCAGAAGAGCGGTTGGAGGGGTTTTCCTGACATATTTAGAGTAGGAAGAACACATGATTCCTCAGCAGAGTGTAAAAACAAGCTTCTTCCTCCTCATTCCTTCTGCTTCTCTAGCTCCTGTTCCCTTCTTTCCTTCCTCGTCTACTTTCCTCCTCCATCTGTTCCAACCTCTCCTCTCCTCTGCGGGAATATTCTGGCTTCCCTTCATCTCGTTTCCTCCTCCTCCTCTTCTCTATTCGTCTACTTCTACTACAACCTTGAAGGAAATGGATTATGGATGGAGAGCGAAGCAGGCAGGAAGAAAAAGCATCTTTTGTGTTGAGTCGCTGTTCAGCAGTAAGAGAGTGAAACATGTGAGCAGCTTCATGTCATAAACGACAAAAACAACACCGACCCAAGTATAAAGACACCATCTCTGGTTTTATATAATCTCTGAGGCGGATTTGAAGCAAAAATCATTTAAAAGCTAAATGTAGATGAGGCTTTTTACCCATTAACTTTCTAAAATATTGTCCAAAAACAGAATCAAACTAAAATTTTCACCAAAACTGGAAAAAAATGTTTAAATAATTACATTTCCTACACACATTTCCACACTACACAGAGTCATTTTGGAATTTTTGTGGTAGTTTTGTATCACATTTTGGTTATTTTAGGACTTCTAAGTCATTTTGTGCCATATTTTGGTCATTTTAAGACTTTTTGTGGTTGTTTTGTTGAACATTTTGATAATTTTGTGCCCTATTTTGGTCATTTTGAGTTTTTGTGGTTGTTTTGTGTCACATTTTTGTAATTTTGTGCCATATTTTGGTCATTTTCAGGCTTTTTGCGTTTCTTTTATGATACATTTTGGTCATTTTAAGACTTTTTTTGGTTGTTTGTGTCATGTTTTGGTCGTTTTAGGACTTTGTGGTCGTTTGTGCCCTATTTTGGTCATTTTCAGACTTTTGATGGTTGTGTCACATTTTGGTAATTTTAGGATCTTCAAGTAATTTGTGCCATATTTTGGTCTTTTCAAGGCTTTTTGTGGTTGTTTTATGTAACATTTTGGACATCTTAGGACTTTGTGGTTGTGTCATATTTTGATCATTTTAAGGCTTTTTATTTTTGTTTTGTGTCACATTTTGATCATTTCTGCCATATTTTGGTCATTTTAAGGCTTTGTGTGGTTTTTTATGACACATTTTGGTCATTTTAAGACTTTTTTTTGGTTGTTTTGTGTCATATTTTGGTAATTTTAGGACTTTGTGGTCATTTGTGCCATAGTTTGGTCATTTTAACGCTTTTTGTGGCTGCTTTGTTCCACATTTTAATGATTTTATGTCATATTTTGGTCATGTTGTGCCCTATTTTGGTCAATTTGTGTCACATTTGGGTCCTTTTTTGTCATACTTTGGTCATTTTAAGACTTTTGATGGTTGTTTTGTGTCACATATTGATCATTTTTAGGACCTTTAAGTAATTTGTGCCATATTTTGGCCATTTTAAGGCTTTTTGTGGTTCTTTTATGTCAAATTTTGGTGATTTTGTGCCATATTTTGGTCATTTTAGGCTTTTTGTGGTTGTTTTATGTCAAATTTTGGTGATTATAAGGATTTTTTGTGGTTGTTTTGTGTCACATTTTGGTCATTTTAGGACTTTGTGGTTGGTTGTGCGATATTTTGGTCATTTTAAGGCTTTTTATGGTTGTTTTGAGTCACATTTTGGTCATTTTAAGGCTTTTTGTGGTTGTTTTATGTAATCTTTTGGTCATTATAAAACTTTTGTGGTTATTTTGTGTCACATTTTGGTGATTTTAGGACTTTGTGGTTGTTTGTGCCATATTTGGGTCACTTTAATGCTTTTCGTGGTTGCTTTATGTCATGTTTTGGTCATTTCATCTGTAAATTTACAAAACAAGGCAAGTCAGTAAAATAGCAGTAAATTGCTTGAAAAAAACATGTAATTTAATTGATTTTTTCATCTAAATTTACTTCAAATGGTCTGTCCCGCTAATATTTAATGCTAATCTTTGACAATCGTGTTAGAAATTTAGCATTTTCTAACATTTTCAGCCACATTTTGTTGAATTTTACAGCTGATTTCGGTGTGAAAAGGTAGAAATTCTTCAGATTTGCGGCAGTAAAAGGGAGACTGTGCAGCAGCTTTGACTGAGTGAGACTCAGCAGATGGTATTTTCAGTGAAACGTCGTCTCCTGCTGCAGAGAGAATAAAGTAGGTCATGAGGGCAGCGCTGACCGTTCAGCCTCTGACCTCCAACTATTAATAGAAACATGAAGCAGCAGCAGCAACGGATGCAGAACTTCACGTAACATCACACCTTCACTGTGTGTCTGCAAATAATGCATGTTTTTATGCACAATTTACAGTATTATTTAACAAATATATGTCCCTACACACCTAAACTGCTTCCTCAGTTACATTTTTATTGGTTTCTGCAGGACTGGGTGTGTTTGGTTGCTACATTTGACTATAAAATTATTCAAATAAAACCGTTTTACACTAGATGACTATAAAACTACAATTTGAAGCATAAATTAGGAGAAACTTTCTTCACACAGACTCAAATTTATGCAAATTTACCCAAAACATAAACCAGATACAGTTTGTAATTAAAACATACAGTCAAAATCATATTTTAAAATACAAATTATATGAAAATTGTTATAAAATACAATCAAATTTAACAAAAAAAGCAGTTTTTAGTCTTTAATAGGAACTCTTCTGTTAATTACTTTGATATCTGATTAGAAATTCACATCTTAAAGTAGAAAATCATGTGAAATTGATACTTTTGTCCTAAAATATCCTCAAATTTGTCAAAAAAACGAAGCACAAACTGTTTTTTTTATCTCAAATAAAACAGTTTTTTACATTAGATGATTCTAAAATTAGTTTAAAGCACAAAATATTAGAAACTTTCTTCACACAGACAGAAATTTATGCAAATTTACACTGTTACTGAATTTAAATCCACTATCATGATTTTTTTTTTTTTTAACAATTTGCAGTTATTTGTAAGAAAAATTATGAGTTTTAAAGACAGAAAATGCAGTTTATAAGCTTTTAACTGTTACTGTTGTGTTAAAAATACAGAGGATGGTGGAGATTGTCCTCATTTTGTTAAAATACAGATAAAATCTAGATGAAACACAGGCACAAAATTATTAATTTAGATGCTAACTGTAAAAAAAATAACTGTTTTGCATGTTAACTGTCGAAAAAAGGGAGATTTTAAAATTTCCAATGGTCCTTGAACTAATCACGTATGATTTCATTGGCAAATCCAACCTTAAAATCTTAATTTTTCATTGAAATCCCTTTATTTTACATGTTTTATTAATAAACTTGTCAGAAATTGCACCTAATCTTCTAAGTAAAAGCTGTAAAATGTAGAAATAAATAGAAGCAACTGAGGCTCAAGGTGAAATAACATCAGTTGAGTGGTAAATTCTTAGATTTGAACGCATAATAAGAGCATTTATTTCTGATTTTTACAACTTCATATGAGTGAAAAAACAACAAAGATGTGATTCATGAGAACTGTGGTGGTAAATACTAACAGCAGGGAGGTTTTCTGTTGGAGCTGAATGTTTTCTTCCAATAAATCTCTGAGGTTTGATAAATAAAACGACATAAACACACCCAGCACATTATCAGGATGATCCACGGCGTAGAATATGGAGAACAGTGTTATTCCCCCGGCGATGGATCCTCGCTTTAATAAACTGTAAACGCGTCTGTGCGTGCAAAGTAAATATTTCCCTGTTTAGTGCCTCAGGATGTAACACATGACATTAATGTTGAGCTCCACAGTTTCCCTCATCCGTCTTTTTAACCAAACATCAGTAAATTACACACTTCTTTTTTTAAAGAGCCCATATTCTGCACATTTATTGGTTTATAATTAAGTTTTTTGTGTTTATTGGAACATGTTTACATGTTTTAATGCTCAAAAAACACATTATTATTCTTGTGCTGTACATTTCTGCAGCTTATTTTCTAACCGTCTGTCTGAAACGCTCTGTTTTAGCTCCTGTCTCTTTAAGAAAAAAAAGGCCTAATTATACCGGGTTGATCGGCTGATTCTTTGAAAAATGAAATAATGTTGGATAGTTACCCCAGATCTTTAATTATGAGGATGTACCTCCAACAGAAGTGACTCAAGTACGGAAATTGTTGCAGATTTTTAGGGTGAAACTAACTGCTTGACATGCAAATGAAACATGATGATGTCACTAAGTCACAGAAGAAAAGCCTGGACTTTAAATGATGAGTTTTGCAAGTTTACAAACCATTTACATCCACAAAAAAGCACCTAAAAAACAAACTGCTGTGAACATAAACTTTGATTTATCTGAGGTAATATACAGTTAGGATATAGTTCACAGTCTGAGGTCGAATAGTCTGACTCAACCTGCCATTTTTAACTATCAGTTTTTGAACAATTACAGATAATAACTAGTTAAATTACATTTAAAAACTCTTATTTTGCATGTTGATTATATAAAAATATATATATTTTTAAAAACAGGCCAAAAATCACCATTTATAAGATTAGCATTTTTATAAACGGCAGTTCGTCCTTTTAAAAAGTCTGAATGTAAAATGAGACTTTTTTTTTTTTTTTACAAATTCCTTTTCTTAACTGTAAAACAGCCAAAATGTTGCTACCTTACAGATATTTGCTACCATTTGAAAGAAAAATGAGTTGAAAAATGTTGTTTTTTGGATTTCCCACTTTGTTTATTTACAGATATCGAGAAAAAAAATCTTATTCGTGTTTGTTAAACAACCAACTTTCAAGCAGCAAGAAATACAAACATACCAATGTATAATTAGCACTAAGATAATGAAGTGTAGGCAGACCATTCTACAACTAAAGAAATACAAACGTGCCAGCGTATCATTAGCATTAAGACAATGAGGTGTAGTCAGACCATTCTACAACTAAAGAAACACAAACGTGCCAGCGTATCATTAGCATTAAGATGAGGTGTAGTCAGACCATTCTACAACTAAAGAAACACAAACATGCCAGCGTATCATTAGCATTAAGATGAGGTGTAGTCAGACCATTCTACAACTAAAGAAATACAAACATGCCAGCGTATCATTAGCATTAAGACAATGAGGTGTAGTCAGACCATTCTACTACTAAAGAAACACAAACGTGCCAGCGTATCATTAGCTTTAAGATGAGGTGTAGTCAGACCATTCTACAACTAAAGAAACACAAACATGCCAGCGTATCATTAGCATTAAGATGAGGTGTAGTCAGACCATTCTACAACTAAAGAAATACAAACATGCCAGTGTATCATTAGCATTAAGATAATGGGGTGTAATCAGACCATTCTACAACTAAAGAAATACAAACATGCCAGCGTATCATTAGCATTAAGATGAGGTGTAGTCAGACCATTCTACAACTAAAGAAACACAAACATGCCAGCGTATCATTAGCATTAAGATGAGGTGTAGTCAGACCATTCTACAACTAAAGAAATACAAACATGCCAGTGTATCATTAGCATTAAGATAATGGGGTGTAATCAGACCATTCTACAGCACTGATGCAGTGCGATAGACTGGTCTGACTACAGCTCATTACTGCTTTACTTTGGGCAAATAAAAAGCTAAAAAAAAAGCACTCCGTAGCTAATGGAAGAAATGCCAAAACATTTCTAAATCTATTTACTCACAGCTGAAGTTTGATAAAATGAGTGAAAATGTTGTGAAATATTTAAAAATACTTCTACACATCTGCAATTCTGAGGGGCATAGAAGCAGAATGGTCTAACCCCCAAAACATCCAAACTGAGCTTTGTATAATTCCTGCAATATTTTATGGTCTGTGGTCTTTGAATGTTATAGACCATTCTGAAAAACACAAAACTTTTCTCAAAAACTACAGGAAGTGGGTCAGACCATTCTGCTTCTAAACCTTCATCTCCAGCATCACTTCCCAGCATTCTCCTATGTTTCATCAGTGCCTGATTCTTACTTTGTTGACCTTCTAACTGACTTTTCTGTGTCTAAATAAACAGTTTTATAAGAAAACCCAAGAAACAGTGAAGCTCAGAGCATCACTTGTCCATGACAGATGGATGTGGAGGTGAACAGAATGCTTTAATGTTCTTTAATGTTCTTTAATGTTCTCCGTTTGTGAGTCAGACCGTCTCTGGGTTTCCTCTAATTGGCTTCTTTTGTTTTTACTTTTGGAGAGGAGCTCCTCCACTCTGGTCCAATTAAAAATCTTCCTCCTATTTTCCCTCCAGCTCCTCGGCTCTTTATGTTGTTTCTTCCTCCCATCAGAGCCAGTTTATATCAGCGGAACTCCAGTAATGCAGGATAATTACTTCCTCTCCACAGTCAGGCCGCTGTCGTCATCGACACGCTTCACAATCTAAATGTTTTTACTGTTTCAGCAGCGTGAGGCGGATTTTCTTTAAAGTACCACGAAACGCAGAAACAATATCAAGGAAATCTGCAACAAAGTGGAGAAAACTCCGGATTTCTGACCAGAATCACACCAACAAAGCTTAAATATTGATGCATTTTCATACCAAAAACAGCCTCAATGTAAAATTTTAATTATTCATGTTCTAAACTGTAATGAATAAATAAATGAATAAAATGAACTGTAATTTTAAGAACAAGTTGCTGTTGTTTCATACATTATCTCTCTTCTGTTAAATTACAAAAAATTATGAAAATAATTAATTAAAACTACAGTGTTTTGCTGAATTTAAATGAGATAAAATAAAATATTTCACAGATATTTGCAGTGATTTGAAAGAAAATATATATCCATGATGAAAAAATTGTAATAATTTCCAAATTTTACAGATTTTCAATTTTTTTGTTAAAAAACTGAAAATATGTAATTAAAAAAAACAAAGTTTAGCTGTGAAATTATGCATTTGTTTTTACTGTAGCTAAATCAACAAAAATATAATTGTTTTACAGATATCTGCTGGTATTTGAAAGAAAATGATCATGAAAAAAAATTGATAATTTCTTAATTTTAAAGATTTTCCCATTTTTGTTAAAATACAGAAAATATATAGAAAAATGAAAAACAGACCAACATTCTAAATATCATCCACTTAAAATGTCAGCATTTTAAAATTCATATATATTTTTTATATTTTTACAAATTACAATTGTAATTGTTGCACTTCTTCTACAAAGCTTAGCTGTTAAAATGTGTTTTTCACTGTACTTAAATCCAAAAAATACAATTATTTTACAGATATAAATTTTTTTTAAAATAGGTTTTAAAATTTTTGTTGTATAGGTTTTCTGTTTTGTGAAATTACAAAAAATATTAAATTACATAATCAAAATGACAATGTTTTGCTGAATTTAAATTACATAAATTTTAATAGTTTCTAGATATTTGCAGCTATTTGAAAGAAAATATATGTTCATGATGAAAAAATTGCAATAATTTCCTAATTTTACACATTTTCCCTTTTTTATGTTAAAAATTGAAAATATATAGTTAAAAAACAAAACATAACAACAACATATCAAAACTGTAAATTCATGATAAAAAATTGTCATAATTTCTTCATTTTACAGATTTTCCATTTTTTTTGTTAAAGAACTGAAAATATATAGTAAAAATATAAATGAATAAATAAATGACCCAAAATTGTATAAATTTTATGTAAATTTTTTTTTACATTTGTTTTAGTTTTTCTTTTTTTACATTTTTTAATTTTATTCATTTATTTTACATTTTTACAAATGACAGCAGGATTCTTGTGGTTCTTTTACAAAGCGTAGCTGTTGAATTATGCTTCTTTTTTTACAGTACTTAAATCAACAAAAACATATCAATCTGTCAATCTTTTTTTGAATGTTTCAGTATATCACAGTTTTTTAAAAATATATATTTAAATGTTTTTCTGAAAGGTTTTAGTTTATTTACAGCCTTTGTCCAAGTTACTCCTTAAAAGTTACTCCTTCCTTTCTAAAAAAAAAATTTTTCTATAGCCATACTTTCTTCTTACCTGAATTTAATAAAATAAAATTGTATCATTTACATGTTCACTGTAAAAAAAAAGTAAGCCAGGCCAAAACTGTAAATAATGCGCACATGAACAATTTCTGATTTTACAAATAGTAAAACCAAGTTGAAGAATGCTTTATTCATGATTTTTAGGAACCTAAATTGACATAAACCTTCAGAAGTTGTAGGAAAATAGATTTTAGAGCTCCTGTTAGCAGAATATTTACGTCACAGCGGCTCTTTTATGGATACTTATGGATAATTTGTCAAATGTTTGTTCCTTTAAAGCAGGAAAACTCCAGAGAAGCAGAAAGAGGGGTTTTCTGGAGGAGAAAGAGGCCTTTTGTTTGGTTCAGTTCATGGAGTCATGCTGGATTATATTAATGTAAATATAACATTTATACATAAAACCATTAACACACAGGACATGCGTGTGCTGCTGTACATGCGTGTGCTGCTGTACATGCGTGTGCTGCTGTACGTGTGCTGCTGTACATGCGTGTGCTGCTGTACATGCGTGTGCTGCTGTACGTGTGTGCTGCTGTACATGCGTGTGCTGCTGTACATGCGTGTGCTGCTGTACATGTGTGTGCTGCTGTACATGCGTGTGCTGCTGTACATGCGTGTGCTGCTGTACATGCGTGTGCTGTTGTACGTGTGTGCTGCTGTGCATGCGTGTGCTGTTGTACGTGTGTGCTGCTGTACATGCGTGTGCTGCTGTACATGCGTGTGCTGCTGTACATGCGTGTGCTGCTGTACATGCGTGTGCTGCTGTACGTGTGTGCTGCTGTACATGCGTGTGCTGCTGTACATGCGTGTGCTGCTGTACATGCGTGTGCTGCTGTACATGCGTGTGCTGCTGTACATGCGTGTGCTGCTGTACATGCGTGTGCTGTTGTACGCGTGTGCTGCTGTACGTGCGTGTGCTGCTGTACATGCGTGTGCTGTTGTACGCGTGTGCTGCTGTACATGCGTGTGCTGCTGTACGTGCGCGTGCTGCTGTACATGCGTGTGCTGCTGTACATGCGTGTGCTGCTGTACATGCGTGTGCTGCTGTACGTGTGCTGCTGTACATGCGTGTGCTGCTGTACATGCGTGTCCATGCGTCTGAAGAAGCTCATGTGACTGAAGGATGTTTGCAGCTCATTCAGTTTAATTAAATAAAGAACATTAAGAGAAGGTCAGGAAGGAAAACTACAGATTTCTGACATTTTTCACACATTTATCCTGTTTTTACACAGTAAACATGTTGATTATTAACATTATTTATATATATTTTAACATGTAAATTAATACTTTTTTATGCCTGAAAAAAAGTATGTTAGAAAAACGGTGAAAATACCAGCAAGTATCTGTAAAATATTATAAATATTATATAAAAATGTATAAACACAGTGTGTCTGGTATCTTTTCTGGCAGATTTTCATTATTTATTTATTCTTAAATATATTTTAGTATTCCTGTAAACAATGTGTGTCTGGCACATTTTCTGACAGATTTTCATTAGTTATTATCATTTTTGTGTTATTTTTATTCTCCATGTAAACACAGTATCTCATTTCTTTACGGCAGCATCTTGTATACAAACTCAGCTGCAGATCTTCTCCAGCCTCCAGGATTTCTTCTCTCATGCTTTATTGTGGTATTATGGTCTGTCTGTAGCGTTCTGGGAGGAACACGGAGAACGTGCTGCTTCTTATTCTGCATCAGTATGTAAATCAAAGGTTTATCTGACGTCCTCATCGTCATTCTGCTGGAGTCTCTCCTCCTACAGTCTCCTCTGCTGTTCCTTCAGGAACCTGAAGCTGGAACCCTAAACGCTAACCCTGTTGATCTGAAACGTTCTCCAGATCACTGAAAAGCTAAACGCTAACCCTGTTGATCTGAAACGTTCTCCAGATCACTGAAACACTAACCCTGTTGATCGGAAACGTTCTCCAGATCACTGAAACACTAACCCTGTTGATCTGAAACGTTCTCCGGATCACTGAAACACTAACCCTGTTGATCTGAAACGTTCTCCGGATCACTGAAACACTAAACGCTAACCCTGTTAATCTGAAACGTTCTCCGGATCACTGAAACACTAACCCTGTTAATCTGAAACGTTCTCCGGATCTCTGCCAGTCTTTTATCGTGTTAGAAAACATGAAGGTCGTTTCTCTGCAGGACCTTCGGCTCGTTTATGAATTCTTTATCAACTGTTCTTTTCTTAAACAGATAAAGATAATGAGTTGATTCCCTGCTGTTCTGTGTTATAACTGAACATCTTCTGGTGGAACCAAACAAACATCTGAACACGAAACTTTGAGATGTTTATCTGTTTTCTTTTTGCCCCAAATCTTAAATGATTAATAAAAGAACAACAACAAGTAGAAACACTCCACCATGTTGGTTCTACGGTGTGCGATCGAGAAGTTCGAGAAGAGACCGTAGATCTCCTAGAAAGACTAGAACATCAAGGAACAGTGGAGAACCCTGAATAAATGTTCTGGTATGTATACTCGTCAAACTTCATCTGCGAATCTCCTGAATTTTCCAAAACAACAAAGCTTCAACTTGAACTTCATTTTCGGGAAGAAAATGATTCTTTCTATGAAGTCGGAGAACCTCAAAGTTCCTGCAGGAACATCTAAGAACTCAAAGACGGTCAGTGGAGGATGCTATTTCGAACAGTTCTTTGAAGTTCTAGTCTTTCTAGAAGATCTGACTAGAACCTCAAGGAACAGTGGAGACCCCTTAGTTAATGTTCTGGTATGTATACTCGTCAAACTCCATCTGTGAGTCTCCTGAACTTTCCAAAACAGCGACGCTTCAACTGGAATTTCATTTTAGGGAAGAAAAAGATTCTCTCTTAGAAGTTGGAGAACCTCAAAGTTGGTGGACGAACCTTGAACAGCTTAATGTAGAGAAGAAGAAGTTCACGGCAGGAACCTTGAATAACTTGAAGACAGTTAGTGGAGGATGTTATTTTACACAGTTCCTTGAGGTTCTAGTCTTTCTAGAAGATCTGACTAGAACCTCAAGGAACTGTGGAGAACCGTTAGTTAATGTTCTGGTATGTATACTCGTCAAACTCCTACTGCGAATCTCATGAACTTTCCAAACCAGCGACGCCTCAACTGGAATTTTATTTTAGGAAAGAAAAAGATCCTCTCTATGAAGTCAGAGAACCTCAGAGTTCCTGCAGAGAAGAGTTCACTGAAGGAATATCTAAGAACTCAGAGATGTTTTTAGATCGATAAACATGCAGAGACAATCTGTCTGATTCTTCTTGTCAGGTATTTACATTTTGTCCTTTTTGTTTAGATTCAGCTCATCACAGATGGAGCTCAAGATGTTTAGATATGAGGACCTCCAGGAAGCTTTTAAAGGGTTGCAGGAGCTCTGGGAGCAGAGCAGAGCTGCACTGCACGAGGAAAACATTTAAATCAGGACCTGTTCTTGATTTTTATATGCGCTGTCATGCCCCTCATGTATGATCTGTATCCATCATACTAGTCATGCATTTCTACTAAGTGCTGCAGGAGCTCTGGGAGCAGAGCTGCACTGCACAAGGAGAATATTTAAGTCAGGTGCTATTTTTTATTCTTATTTACACAGTCTGGCCCTTAATATATCATCTTTTCCATTCATGCTAGTTGTGTATTATTAGTCTGCGGTTCTAGCCTGGGAGCAGAGCAGCACTGAACAAGAAACCAAATGAAAATGAGGTACCGTTTTTGATATTTATGTGAAAATTATTCAATTCATAATAGTCATGTATTCTCCATCCTTTCCGTTCCATCACAGATGGAGCTCGGCATATTTAGATAACAAGACCTCTAGGTAGCTTTTTAAGTGTTGCAGTAGCTCTGGGAGCAGAGCAGCACTGCACAAGGAGACTAATTTAAATCAGGTACCATTTTTCATTTTTATATGGCAACCTTCACATATAATATTTACCAATCATACGAGACATGTACTGCTTGTCTGGTGTTTTACACATTGCAGGAGCTCTGGGAGCAGAGCAGTGCTGCACGAGGAGAATATTTAAACCAGACACCATTTTATATCTTTCTATACAGTCTGGTCCTTCATATATGATGTTTTCCATTCATACTAGTCGTGCATTCTGCATTCTTTGTGTTGTTTTTCACAAAATTTGTTGTGCTGCGACCTCTCAGTTTCCTCCATCCTCCCCCTCCATCCCTTCAACCCTCCATCCTCCTCTCCACTCCCTCGCTGCAGCATCCATGTGAGTGTTTGTCTCCGGCCTTGAGAGGTGAAAGACGACGCTGGAGCTCCTCCCAGCCGTTCCTTCTCCTCCGGCTGCCTCCCACACCGACACATCCAGACTACTTGAGGAACACAAAGGCCCAGACTGGAGCTGCTCTGCTCCTCGACCTCGCTCGCTGCACCACTCCCACACTAACGCATTCCCTCCACACTGGGCTTATTGATGCAGCTGCTGCACCGCCAGCACCGACACAGGCCTGGAAATGCCCCCCAGGAGCCCCGTCTGCCCCCAGAACTGCCCTGATCATACCCCAACATCCTCACAGAGATACCCCAGCGCTCAGGCTTCCTCCACAGCCCGGTTTATGGATGCATACGTTAAAAATCTGTCAATAAATGGTGATAGTCTGGTAGCAACAGAGCCAGAAATAACATGTTAATAGATTTTTAGATTTTCAGCTCATTTACATACAGTAAAGCAGTGTATTATTTATTATTGCACTGTAAAAAAAATCTTATAAACAACCTTCTGTAACAGTTAAAAATTATTTACCCTTTTCCCTTTAATATAATAGCAAATATCTGAAAAATAATTCTATTTTTAGCAGATTTAAATACAGTAAAATGTTGCAATTTTATGACCGCACATGGTAAAAAATCAGAGAATTAAGTTTCTGTAACAGTTAAAAATTATTTACGTGTTTTTTCTTTTAAATAACAGAAAAACTCTGTAGAATAATGATATTTTTAACTGATTAAATGCAGTAAAATGCTATAGTTTTATTAACACAAACTGTAAAAAAAAACATCAGAAATAATCTTCTGTAAAATTACAGCAGTTACCTTTTTTCCATTTAAATAGCAGCAATAATCCGAAAAATAGTAATATTTTTAGATTATTTAAATACAATAAATTTAGATTATTTAATATTTTACGTATTGCAGTTTTGTTTGATTTTTTGTGTGATTCTTTGTGTGATTTCATTACACATTTTCTGTAATTGAACGAATCAGGAGAAATCTGCAAAATAATAGTTAAAAAAATCTATATATATTTTGTAGTTTTTCTTTCAAATAACAGCAAAAATCTGTAGAATATTGATATTTTTAGCTGATTTAAATACAATAAAACGGTGTGGTTTTACTAACACAAACTGTAAAAAAAAATTCTAAGAAATAACCTTCTGTAACATTATAGATTATTTAAAGTTTAATATATTTGTAGTTTTTTTTTACAGTTTTAATGTAAATGAACACTGTGATTTTACTGCATATTTTCTGTAATTTAACAAATCAGGAGAAATCTTTAAAATAACAACTTAAAAAATTCTAAATATAAATATGTTTAAAAATTAAATAATATGCTTTTTTCTTTCAAATAATGGCAACAATCTGAAAAATAACAATGTTTTAATTTTTTAAAAATTATTCCCCATTTTAAAAATTCTAAATAAATTTTTTTTTTTTAAATTAAAATTAAAACTTTTTTTCTGTCATATAATGGCAAATATCTGAATAATAATGCCATTTTTAGCTGAGTTAAAAACAATAAAATGCTGTAATTTTATGATCACACACTAAAAATTCTAAGAAATGACCTTCTGTAAAATTACAGAAGTTAAAAATTATTTACCTCCTTTTTATTCTCTATAAATAATAGCAAAAATCTTTTAAAATCTTGTAAAAATGTAGATTTTTGAGGATTATTCCCAGTTTTTAATCAGTTTTTTAAATGGTTAACATGAAAATTAATACTTTTCTCTGTGATTTGACTAAATATTATCTATATTTTAACAAAAGTGCGTAACAGCTGTAAAAGAACACATTCCTTTTTGTAAAAATACAAATTTTTGATAATTATTTCCAGTTTTAATCAGTTTTTGAATAGTTAACATGAAAATTTAGGATTTTTTTTCTGTGATTTTACTAGATATCATCTGTATTTTAACAAAATCTACTTCAAAAAACATATTCCTTTTTGTAAAAATACAGATTTTTGAGGATTATTTACAGTTTTTTATTGTTAAAATAAAAATTAATGCTTTTTTCTATCATTTTGCTTGTTATCTGCAAGAACACGGGAAAAATCTGTAAAATAACAGTAAATAAATGAACATATCTTCAAATTCATATGAAATTTTAGCTGGAATTCTAATTCAGATTATTATATTTGGCTGATATTGTGGACAGAGCAGATGTCAGATATGGAATAAAACGTAAAAACAGTTTAATAACACAGATAAAGAGTTGCAGGGATGCAGCTTTTATAGATTTTACTGAACAATAAATGAATATTTGTAACCCATAATGGTCTAAACGCTGCTCTGGAGCCTGAAAACACCGAATCTTTTCCTGAGTTTCAATAAAGGAGGATAAATGTGAGCGTCAGCCTTCAGAGCGACTCCCTGAATCACCTGAATATCGTTCTCACCTAATGGAGTCGCTCTGAGCCCTGGAGGCGTTTCCTTGACAACCGTACCGGGGTTACCGAGTCCACCAAGAGAGAAATAATACAAGACGTGATGCAGTGTTCAGAAAACCATATGTAGCGTTCAGAAACCGACAGAGATTCAGAGCTGCAGGACAGAAACTTTTCTGCTCATTTAACATCCACAAAGTTTCAGCAGGACGCCAGAAAACGACAAAAAGCAGCAAAGTTTCAGCAAAAACCTCAATACAATAAAACAGCAGAAAAAAGTAATCATTAATTGATTTACCAGCTCAGTCCCTCATATAGATCATTTATCCTTTAAATAACCAAAACATATCCATAAAATTATGATATTTTTGACTAAAATTACAAATTCTTTTTTTTTTTTTTTTTTTACATTCTGGCCTGTTTTATTTGATAAATAAAACTTTTTCCCCTTTGATTTTAGGTGACATCTGTAAAAATAAATAAATAAATGAAAACTATTAAAAATAATTTACCAGGTCAGTCCCTCATACAAGTAATTTTTCTTATAAATGACAGAAAACATCTGTAAAATCATGATATTTTTGCCTATTTATAAACAATAGAAAGCATTTCACTACAATCATAAAATTCTAGATTTTATTGTTATTTATTTTATTTTTACTTTATTGTTGACACTATTTATAAACAATATAAAACAGTGTACTATCATTATAAAATGACAGATTTTAATTTTTTTTTCCATTATGGCCTGTTCAATTTATTAATTTATTTATTTTACAGTCAACATGTAAGTTAAAACTTTTTTCCAGTGATTTTAACAGATATTATCAGTAGTTTAACAAAACAAGTGATATCAGTAAAAATCAAAACCAAAAAAAAAACATTGAAATAATATGATTTTAAATAATATAAAAACCCTGGAAAATAATCATATTTTTTGCCAATTTATAAATATAAAACAGTACACTATCATTGTAAAGTTACAGTTTTTTTATTTGATTTTTTTTTTACATAATTTATTACACAATGCAATGCCATCATAAAATTACAGATTTTTATTATTTTTTAATTTATTATTTTACATTATGACCTGTTTTATTTGTTTTTACAGTCAATGTGTAAATTAAAGTAAAATAATGATATTTTTTCCTGTTTCTAATCAATAATCACTATAAAACAGAGTAAAGAGCAAAACTTTTATCATATTTAGTGTTTTCCAGCAGTAAAGAGGTGAACTTTATGATATTTTAATATTTTCCAGCAGTAAATAACAGAATTTTATTGTATTTCAATCAATCTTTTTTGGTCATTGCACATTTTCATATACAACAAAATTTCATTTCATTGATTGATTGATTTAAAGATTGACTGAATTTTATCGTATTTAAATATTTTCCAGCAGCGAAGTACAGAACTTTATGAGATTTTAATATTTTCTAGCAGTAATTAACAGAATTTTTAAAGTCATATTTAGTGTTTTCTAGCAGTAAAGAGCAGAACTTTATCATATTTAAATATTTTCCAGCAGTAAAGAGCAGAACTTTATGATATTTTTCTATTTTCCAGCAGTAAATAACAGAACTTTATGATATTTTTCTATTTTCCAGCAGTAAATAACAGAACTTTATGATATTTTTCTATTTTCCAGCAGTAAATAACAGAACTTTATAATATTTTTCTATTTTCCAGCAGTAAAGAGCAGAACTTTATGATATTTTTCTATTTTCCAGCAGTAAAGAGCAGAACTTTTCCACCTCGAGGTCTTTAAGAACTCGTCTGAGTTTCATCGCCTCACAACGTAAAATTAAACATTCATGAAATTCACTTTTAGAAAACAGCAGATATTTACATGAATTAATGAGACGTTTCTACCTGCAGACTGATCAGATTATTATTTGTTATTACAACTATTATTTATTGTTATTATCAGAATATGTTTCTGCTGCTGTTAGTGATTCAGGAGAAGCTACAGATTTAATATGACACCACTTTTTAAAGTCAGACCTGCTGATAAATGCAGAATCTTTCACATTTTTAATTTAAAACCACAAAGAAAAACTGAACAAAAAGTGAAAATCTGAGTTTTAATTTGAATTTCTGTGGGTTTAAGCTTCATCCAGACAACTTTGTGATTTGATCTTTATTGTTTGTGTAAATATAAATAAATATAAAAACAAATAAAAATAAATAAAACACACTGTAAAAAAAAATAAGTTTTTTTACTGTATTTTTATTTTAACCATTTGCTGCTAGCTTATAGTTTTTCCCTGTTTAGTTCAATTACAGATTTTCACATGTTGACTGTAAAATAAATATATTAATAAATAAAACAGAACAAAGCTGTAAATAATGTTCACATCAAAAATCTGTATTTTCATTATTAATAATAATAATAAGAAGAAGAAGAAGAAGAAAAAGAAGAACAATAACTATCTGTATATTTATTTACAATTCAATCATAAAAACCAGACAAAACTGCAAATAATGTCCACATTAACAATCTGAATTCATACAAAATGAGCGTAATACTAATTAGTTCTTTTTACTTCTTGTGTTGCTGTAAAATAGAACTGTTTTTATTTTATTTAAATCAACTACACATATTGTTATTTTTCAGATTTTTGCTGTATTTGAAAGGAAAAAATGTAAATAATTCTTTTAACTCTTGTTTTACAGATTTTTCCACTTATGTTAAATTACAGATAAAATCCAGTAAAATCACAGAAAAAATGACACTCTTTTACTCGATTTAAATGAGCTAAAACTGTAATTATATTGCAGATATTTGACATTATTTTTCAAGTTTTTATAGACTTTAAACATCACCGTATTGCAGCATTTTAAAAATGGTTTATTAATTTTTTTTACATATTTATTTTAATATTTGCCTTTATATTTGCCCCAAGCCTTAAAATGATTAAATATGGCAGAAATAACCAAAATGTGACACAAAATTACCAAAATGTGACAAAAAACAACCACAAAAATGTCTTAAAATGACCAAAATATAGCACAAAATTATAAAAACTAAACGGCACTGTGTTGGAGATACCTCCAGCACGGTGAAACATATTTCTACATAAACTGTAGAGACTGGAAACATGAAAATGGAAGTTTTCTAGCTTTTTTTTCATAATACTTTTTGTTGTGTTTCCACAGAGCTGCATGATTTTTATTATTTTCATTCTGCAGTAAAAATGAATAAAAGCTCATGTTTGGAGGCTTTCAGTAAAGAAAGTTTAAAGACGTCTCCTTGACTTTTTCTCCTCCTTCTAAAAAACTGTAAAAGTAAAAATTTAAAGGAAAGAAAAATCTCTGAGAGACATTTAGTCGTTGTGTGTTGATAAAATGTGGAATACTGAGCTAGAAGGAGAATAAAAGCAGCAGTGATGGAGCTGAGAATGAGACGATGAAGACGAGGAGGTGAAGACAAACGACCCTGAACATAGAAAGAAAAAGAAGTTTTAGATCAGAAAAGGAACTCTGCAGCTCTACTCCTTCTACCGACAAGAAAAAACCAAGACAAGACTCAGAGAAAATAAAGGAAGACACAGCAGAGTTCCCTGTAACCACGGCAACAATAAATGTGATCAAATCACAGGAAATAATAAATATTTAAAACTGACTGAAGAAGGAAAAAACTCAGAGAGGAGAAAAATGAATTCACTAAAACTGGAATCTACACGTTGATTAAAAAATATAACAATAAATATAATAGTAATTATTATTATTACAGTTATTAGTAGTAGTAGTACTCACAGAGATGTTAATGACATAATAATAATAATAATAATAATAATAATAATAATAATAATAATAATAATAATAATAATAATAATAATAATAATAATAATAATAATAATAATAATTACACTCAACAAAAAATAACAAGAACTATATACACGTGGACAAAATAGTTGGTAACCCTCAGTTAATGAAAGAAAAACCTTCAGTGGTCACAGAAATAATTTGAATCTGACAAAAGTAATAATAAATAAAAATTCTATGAAAATTAACCAATGAAAATCAGGCATTGCTTTTGAACCGTGGTTTAACAGAATTATTTTAAAAAATAAACTCATGAAACAGGCCTGGACAAAGATGATGGTCCCCCTAGAAAAGACTGAAAATAATGTGACCATAGGGACATGTTCAATCAAGGTGTGTCCTCTAATTAGCATCACAGGTGTCTACAAACTTGTAATCAGTCAGTCGGCCTATTTATAGGGTTACAGTAGTCACTGTGCTGTTTGGTGACATGGTGTGTACCACACTAAACATGGACCAGAGGAAGCCAAGGAGAGAGTTGTCTCAGGAGATTAGAAAGACAATTATAGACCAGCATGTTAAAGGTAAAGGCTAGAAGACCATCTCCAAGCAGCTTGATGTTCCTGTGACTCACAATTATTCAGTGAGTTTCAGCAGAGTGAAGCTGTTCAGGTTTACACAGTTTCTACGTGTGTGTGTGTGTGTGTGTGTGTGTGTGTGTGTGTGTGTGTGTGTGTGTGTGTGTGTGTGTGTGTGTGTGTGTGTGTGTGTGTGTGTGTGTGTGTGTTTATATATGTGTGTGTGTTTCTGCATGTATGTTTGTGTGTTTGTATGCAGCTGGTGTCCAGATTGTAATCCTCCATAAATCTGTGTGTGTGAAAGTGTTTAAAGTGTGTCTCCATGTAAGAATGAAACACAAACCTACACTGCAAAAAATGAAGAAATCTGTGTGGAAATTAAAACACGTTTATTTATTTATGACAATTTTATCCTGTCTGTCTGTAAAACTGAATGAATTATTCACCATTTCCACTCCTTACTATACACAATATCTGTTAAATGTGTTTTTACTGGTACAAAATAGTGGATAGTTTCATTAAAACGGCTCAAATCTGTAAAATATCAGTGAATAATTAATAAATAATGTTGTAATTTTAGATCTGATCCTGAACTGAGGAGGTTTTCAGGTTTTCTGGACCTTTTGCTGCTCTGATGGAGGAAAATGTGGAGTCAGGAGGAAGAGGTGAAGTCAGGGTTAAACATGCAGATGTTTGTGGGGCTTAAACATCTGGCTGCTCTGATTGGACGGTAACATCTGTCTCCATCTCCAAGCCTCTAACTCCTCTGGACCTCCTCCTCCTCCTCCTGACTCCAGGTTTTAGCAGCTTTTTCTAGAATAAACAGTTAAAGTCTTTTTTCGTTTCTCGCTGCACAAAAGACACTTTTCAGTTTTCTGTCCTTCCAGATGTGGCTGTGTGTGCTACGTGCACGTGAGAGTTCATGTTTTCTGTGCTACGTGCACGTGAGAGTTCATGTTTTCTGTGCTACGTGCACGTGAGAGTTCATGTTTTCTGTGCTACGTGCACGTGAGAGTTCATGTTTTCTGTGCTACGTGCACGTGAGAGTTCATGTTTTCTGTGCTACGTGCACGTGAGAGTTCATGTTTTCTGCTGTGTTCAGGTGTTTTCTATTATCAGTTTGATCGTTTTCTGGTTTTTATTGCATCGACTTTAAAGAAACTCCATGCATTTGTGTGTGTGTGTGTGTGTGTGTGTGTGTGTGCGTGCGTGTGTGTGTGTGTGTGTGTGTGTGTGTGTGCGTGCGTGCGTGCGTGCGTGTGTGTGTGTGTGTGTGCTTGGAGGAGGAAGGGGCCACTGAAGAAGATAACCGACAGTACAAATTTCAGGTCGGGACACATTTTATGGATCAGACCTTTGAGACGTCGTCACCCCTAAGAACCATAAAACAATAAGACAAAGGTCTGAGAAACACCCCCTAACACACACACACACACACACACACATTCCTGTACTTGCTCCACAGTGAGGACCGAGTGAAAAGGCTCACAAAGTGAGAACCACCAGTTCTGTTAGATGTAGAAACACAAAATAACTATTTCTGGCCACTATGTGGTGCCCTTATCCAAAACACTGCCTTAGATTTCACTAAACACCAAGATTTAGATAAAAGTTTTTCACCACCTGAGTGAGGACCAGGCACTGGCTTTGGATTTTTAATGTTTTAAAGTAGGTCAACTAATCTTCTGTTTCCATTACTGAATAATTAGTAATGTAAATTTGTAATGACAAATGTTACATTTGTAAAAGATGTTATCAGCATTAACAGGGCAGTTTCATTCATTGAAAATATTATTTATTAAAGAGCAAATTGATTATTTCAGTAGGGAGAAGTGTTTGTTTTATTGCCAGTTTGGCTGTCAAAAGGTAAAGCATAGAATATTGACTTTCTTAAGACATTATGGTAACAATTAAACCTAATTTTATCAATTCAGTTTGCAAAATAACACAATTTCTTTTTAAGTCATATCAATTTGGTGTGGTTTATCTATGTAAAGCAGAATTAGAATAGTAGTCCAACCGGACACACCTTTTCTAATAATTCGAATGTCAACTTCAGAAGTGTATGCTTTTTTTTCTGAAAGCTATTCCTTTTCCACAGACTCAATCCATAATGAACAACAATAGCTCCAACTGGTGAACACTGGATTATTTAATACCCAGTCTTGGCAAACCAAATACTCCAGTTACAAGACTCTTCAGTTGTGCAAAGTGCAGTAGATATTAACGTATTGCACCTTTTCAAAATGCAGGAGTTTAAAAGAACAATACCGAACATCCAGGTGTATCCTGAGACAACTTTCTGAAAGGTAAGAAACTGCAGGTGTCAGTGCCTGCTCAACACAAACTATTATTTAAAAGATTTGCTGTGCTGTAGGGCATGGCTAAAGGGTCTCCAAACAAATGAACATATGAACAGACAATAAAAAACCGTTTAAAAGACAGGAATAATCACCCTCTTACTCTCTCCCGCTTCTCTCCCTCATCTTCTAGCCCCTCATCTCGGTTTCCTCCCTCTGTTACAGTCTATTAATTCAGAACGCAAGCTTTCTCTTGATTTTAACAATTTCATTGTAAACAAAATATTTCACGTCTTTCCATGTCCGCGCTCTTAGGACTGAAGACTCTTTGTCAATGCACATGAGGCAGTCCTGCTTTGCTGGAACTTTCTTCAGTGCGATGAACTTGCCAAGGTGTCGTTTGACTGCAGTCCTCTCCTGGTCATTCCAGGGTCTCTTACCTTGTTTCTTAACTTCCATTTCTGGAGCATCTACAAAACAAAAACAAAAAGGAGTTTATTAGAGGTTGAGTTGATAATAAACTGAGACCTTATTGAAGTTATATTACCATCTGAACCCTGCCTTGATTGATTAATAACAGTAACAGAATAAAAAATATAAAAGTTGCATTGATTTTAAGCACCCACATTAAAACAACTTTGTTGACTTAAAGGTCACCCTAGTAACAGCATGTACACTCAAGGGATAATTCATGTGCGTTTCATCACTATTTTTTCTAATGAAGTCAATATAATTGTGTCTCTCCTTGTCTGTCCCAAATATCAATGTGCTGTTTAATCCCAAAACATTTAAATTTGGATCGAGATAATTCTTACATGCAGAATGAGGGAGTAATAAAATGCAAGCAGCCATTAAACCCCAAAGAACATTCAGATGCATCAGACTGCGCATCTGTGAGGCCACTTGACCTCCCGACATTGGGCCCCCTCCTCTGTCTCAGCTTCAGCCCCCACCTGACCCCCTCATCCTCCCTCTCCCCCTCCTTTCCTACACCTTGCTGTGTTCTCTTTTGAGAAAGTTTCTGAGTAACCCCGTTCTCTGTTTATTTCCGCTGGCCCAGCTGCCCGGGTCTACCCGCCCTGCTTCCTGTCTCCTGTATTCCGGATTCTGCCCTGACCAGACCTCCCCCCTTCGGACTCGTTCCCCCTCCTGCTCCTGGATCCCCGACCAGCCCCGGAAAGTCCCTGCCTACCGTGCTCCTCTCGTCCCTGGAACATTCTGCCTGCCGCGCCCCCCGGAACGAGGCCCTCCTGCCCGCTGTCCGCTGCCAACCAACACCCCGCCACGGAGAACGCCTACCGGGCCGCCGGTTCCCGCTACAGTCACCCCCCACCCTCCCCTATTAGTTAGTTATCTTAGTTATCCTGGACCTTTAGTTTATCTTCCTCATCCCTTATTATTCTGTTTGTCAATCAATAAATCCACCTTTGTTCCTGCCTCAGTTCCTCGTCTGTGTGCTCTCTGCTCGGGTTCACCCCCACGCCATGACACTATCACTGTTGACATTCATGTTTAGATGCTACAGTCAAAGCCTGAAAAGGTGTGGTGGTGTCAGTGCAGACATATGGGGTAATTATTATTGAACACAATACATTCTCTCATTGCAGTTTCTGGGTTGTTTTGTTTGAATTTAAATGTATTATTTTAAAACTACAGATAAGATATTCATTGAAATGCCAAATGTAAAATATGTAACCTGTAAATATATTCTTCAAGTCCATATAACAAAACTGACTTAATTTGGGAAAGCTTATTATCTGTTGTTGATCAGAATTTTGTAGTTGATTTAATTTACAATCACTGCAGCACTGATTAATTACCTTGTCACAGAAATTGTTATACAATAGAAATTTCTGTCAATGTTTCAATTGAGTATAGACACTCTGCAACACCACTTTAACCACCAGTCCTTTCACCTGCAAGTCATAGTGACTTGTGCAGCAATTCCCACTTACATTGTTCTCAGGAAACACATCTATTTAACAGAAATTTGTCTAGTTCATCTTACCAACATCACTGCGTTCTCTTGTAACTGCAGTCTTCTTTCGGTCCTTCCGAGGGGATCTGGTGGCAGTAGTCTGTCTGTCCTCTCCATCTGAGAGAGATTGCATGTTAGTATAATGAAAATACAACACATTATGCATTTAGCGCTTCTCTTTTCACTTAAATCTTTATTGCATGAACTCACCCCAGTCTTCATCGTCTTGACGCTTTCGTTTATGTACAGTTTTCTTTGGCCTCTTAACACGCCCTTTTCCATCTGTTAAAGAACACACCCATATGGTAAAACAGTGATAAAGTAGATGCAGTTTTACAAGGCCAATAATGCATAAGAGCATGAGCCTCAGACAGGTTTTTATGGATGTAGCAACCTTTATGTTTAGGCATGTATTAGTTGTTTTTAAACTTTACCTTGTTTAAACAATTCTACATGCATACTTTTGACTATTTGCCATTAGCTGTAAATTTTCTGCTTCAGAAAATCCTCTGAAGGCCACCTCCTTTGTCAATATAGGTTTATGGTCATTTATGTTGAAAAGATGTGAAAACAAATCAAATCTCTCATTACAAATGCAAAATTTGAAAGTTGCTAGGCAGAGGTAGCTGACTTTTTTGTATTTATGTAAACATGGTAATAGATTACTGTTCTACAAGTTCTTAAAATTCAATTCATATATATTAACCGCACAGCTGGCTCAGTAGGCCAAGATCAGTAAACCTTGTTCAAGACACAATATTAGCAGTAATGAGGTGAAGACAAAACTACACCATTTAGTCAAGTGTAGCCTCTCTGCATGTTTAAGAGGACAAGATTAATTAAAAGAAGTACTGAACCTTCACAGAATGAGATTTTTACTTGTGCTTACCATGCTCAGGGTCACAGCTATCTTCATCATCACCATCAGCTTGCCTTGTGGTTGCAATCCTCTTTGGTTTGTCAACAGCTGAGCTTCCTGAAGTTGAGTGTGGCTTCTGTCCATCTGTGAAAGACATAATTAGCACCATAAAAATACTAAACTCAACTGAACTGATTGCTGACACTTACGTATTACAAACAGTGACAGTAGAGCCTTAAAGGTGCATTTCTAATGATACTGCCAAAAGCTATGGCAGGCTGCAGAAAACATAATTACGTTCTCTATTTCCATTGACAATAATATACACTGCTCAAAAAAAATTAAAGGAACACTTTTTAATCTAAGTATTGCATCTAGTCATCAAGTCATGCATCAAGGCATTTGCCATAGACACAGGAACTGGCAGGTCCATCACTGCTGCTCTGTGCTTTTCACAGATGAGAACAAGTTCATCATGAGCACATGTGACAGACATGAAAGGGTCTGGAGAAGCTGTGGAGAAAGTTATGCTGCCTGTAACATGGTTTAGCTTGACCGGTTTGGTGATGAGTCAGTGATGGTCTGGGGAGGTATGTCCATGGAGGAACGCACAGACCTCTACAGGCTGGACAGCAGCACTCTGACTGCCGTTAGGTATCAGGATGAAATCATTGGATCCACTGTCAGACCCTACGCTGGTGCAGTGGTCCTGGATTCCTTCTGGTGCACGACAATGCCCGGCTTTATGTGGTAAGAGAATTCATGCAGTTCCGGGAGGATGAAGGAATTGATACCATTAACTGGCCCCCCACGCTCGTCTGATAGAACACCTTTGGAACGTTATGTTTTGGTTGATCCAACACCACCAGGTTGCTCCTCAGACTGTCCAGGAGCTCAGTGATGCCCTGGTCCAGTTTTGGGAGGAGATACCTCAGGACACCATCCGTCATCTCATTCGTACCTTGTCCCGACATCATCAGGCTGCATACAAGCACATGGAGGCCATACAAACTACTGAGGACCATTCTGAGTTGCTGCCAAGGAATTTCAGCAAGATGGACCAGCCTGCCACATCAGTTCTGCACTTTGAGTTTTGGGGTGTCTTGAATTTAGCCCTCCTGTGGGTTGATAATTTTCATTTCCATCAAACAATGTGGCATCTTTTCATTCCTAACACATTATCCAGTCCGTATCAATGTAAATATCCAGTTAGTTTTTTCCCTGCATTGAAATATGATGTGTTTTCAAAGTGTTCCTTTAATTTTTTGGAGCAGTGTATGTATGGTCAGACCTTATCATCAAGTTAAAAACAGTTCAGGTAGAAGGGAAGCGTTAATGTTGCAGGTGGTGTATAGTTCAGTGCAACAGTGCAGTTTAGGGAAGCTCTCAGCTCCAGCCCCGGTCAATATAATTTGCCATAAATTTAACAATATGTCTGTTGTTACACAGGACCTCAAGCCACTATCATTTGTAATATATAATGTATGGAGATATTCAGACACACTGTCAGCAATGGGATAGCTGATGAGCTGGAGAGAGGGCTGGTGGGAGGGACGGTAACTACATAATATTTAGACTGTGCAGTATTTTATACTTTGAATGTATATGCTTTGAGAATACACATTTGTATTCGACTGCTGATATTTTGGGATGTAAAAACCAAAACGGTCTCCTGGTGCACCACGCCATCTATAAAAAAACGTTTTGATAGAGTCGAAGTCCTTACATCTGTAAGGAATATGCCAATACTACAGTGAAATAGGATCCAAGTCAGACAAAAAACATTACCTGTGTTTTCAGTGCCTGGACCAGTCTTGCCATCACTCACATCATCGTCATCATCACTGTCATCATGTTTTTCTTTAGCTGTAGTCATCTTTTGTGTCCCTCTGTTGGTATCTTCTTGCAGCTCTCCAACTGTGCAAGATAATGTTTTAGTCGAATGAAATTGCTTAAATCTCAGAAACACAACAGTGGTGCAGTGAAAGAAGATTCAAGTCACACTGAGAGTGCTACCTGTGTTTTCAGTACCTTGACTGGTGTTATCACTCCCATCATCCTCATCAGCACCACCATCATCTTCACCATGTCTTCTTGCAGTCTGCCATTGTCTCTTTACAAGTGACCTTGCTGCAGCTGAATGTGGCACCTCTCCATCTGTGAAAGATGACACTACCATGTAAATACCAAGCTCAGTTTCGAGACTTCATTTGTGTTAATATTGTCTTGAATTACCAGAGCCATCATCATCTTCATCATGTCTTCGTCTTGTGACAGTCTTCTTTTGCCTCTGAGCTGATGAGCTTGTGGTTATCAGCTGTTCACCATCTGATGAAGCATACATTAGAAACATACATATAGACAATCACTCACAACATGTCTAAGTTTTTCTGAAAACCTATACAAGTACAGAAAAGCTTCAAGCCTCAAATCAGTCAAGCAAATAATTTGTTCCATTTTTTTAGCAAATATGCTCAAGCATGGATGGTAGCTGAATTTCAACTGTGAGCTCAAACAGACAGAAATTAGAGCTGTCAAGTGAAAAATTTGTCCTAATCAAAATAATGTGTGATTAATCATCATTAATCGCAGCCTATTATTGTGATGAACAAGTCACAAATTTAAAAACAAGTTTGAAAAACTCAAATTTACTTATACTTTGGGGGTAAATAAAACAACCGTTTCTTCCACTCTGTTTATTTTTAGCTTGTTTTTCATAAACTAGCTAACATAAAGCTATTGGTAAATAGGCAGAAGCCACTCACTCTGGCTCTTAATTAGAATGAGAGGCTTTTCTCATGTAGGCAAATGCACTGGACACAGAGAAAAGGAGATCTGTGTAAGTAGAGGAGCTAATGGTCAGTTCTTTCAAATTTTATCACAAACTCCCTTTCTGATTAAAGCATTTGTCCCTGATCCATTTTTGTTACTTTTAATCCATGAGAGAGATCTCTCTCAGAGCAGAGCATGTGTGAAAATGGTGACAGGCAGCTGTCTGTCAGGCTGCAGTAGCTGATTCTGTTCACAGATACAGAGCCCAGGAATGCTCAGAATTGTGGTCCTTTTTAAGTATTTTTAAATTACTGATATAATTACTCTTATTCTCTTCTGTAGTAAGCTGAAAAGGACGCTATGAAAAATCGCAGTAAAAAACCCTGCTCAGAGTGGGCGTACGCCATGAATGTTTGTGCTTTTGTGTACCATTATTATGGGAAGTACTGGTTCTGGTTCATTTGCTAGAGGTTGCACTGCAAAATGGGACCTGCTGGTGTTATACTGATATTTGTCAGAACTTAGAACCAGAACATCTGGTCAGCATTAGGTCAAACTTATGAATATGATTAATTTTTTAAAAAAAACTCAAGGTTTCCAGATCAATCACAACCATTAACACTTTTGCGCTGAAAGCCCTATTCCTAATATGACCACTGATGTAATTTTTGTTACGTACCATCATGAGCTTCCCGTTGTCTGCCTGTATCTGACGTCCTTCTTTTTTTGACACCTTTCAGACCTTTGGTTGGGGTGGCTGTATGTCCTTCACCTATGAAAATATTCACAGTAGGAAATTAGTAAACTTATTTTTACAATGAAATGAAAGTCGAAAATATGCAGACAGATACGAAAGATATGCACATAGTGGACAGAAAGACAGAGAGACAGAGACAGAGAGAAAGACAGACAGAAGCCAGTGTAGTTGGAAGAGTGATGACTTTAAAATTGTATTAATATTAATATTAATTTACATACCACTGATAACAGAGTCCAGTGTTTGCAGACTCTTCCCTTTCAGTGACTCTGCTCCACGTTCCATCGCAAACAGAAGTTTGCCAATCTTGGCCACTTGGAATGTTTTATCCGTCTGCCGATAATACTCGCAGTGGACTCTGATATCATGCCCCATAAAACGAGCAACTTGCTCAAGTTCCTGATTGTTGAGGTCAAGAAGCTGACATAGGGTAGCAACGTGCTTTCTTAACTTTGTTGACCTCAGCAGTTCTGGGTTTTTGGCTTTGCTCTCTTCTGCATATCTTCTGAGGCAGTCACACCCACGAAGATTGGTTGTTGTGCCAAGCCTTGCGAACAGAAATGGGTTCTCCTCAAGTATGCCAACTTCTGTCCGTTTTTCAATCAGGAAGTCAAGCGAAGCTTTTGTGCGCTCAAGAAGTAGGATGGGGACCTTTCTCCCTCTCTTTCCACGTGTCACCAAACGTGTCAGTCTGTGGCTCAGTTGTTTTTCCACGGGTGATAGAGTCTCATATATGTCCTTATTCACAGGGCCGGTGTCTGCTTTTAGATATGTCTCCAGGGTTAAACGTGATGCTTCTCCTTCACGCTTCTTGTTGAACACGATTATTTGTGCAAGAAGGCTCTCACTTAACTTTCTGTATGCTGTAGTACTCACATGCTCTCTCAACTCTGCCTTTGCCTCATCCTCAGCTTTCCTCAGGTAGTTCTGGAGAGTGACTACATCCTCTGTCAGAGGTACGTTGTCTTCTTTGTCCCACCTCCGTTGCTCAATTGTGCTATGGGCATTAGTCGACACGTAAGTGGACCAGGAGTTCTCCAGCAACTCCTTGAACTTTTTTGCCTTCTTCTCAGTTTTGACATCAGATCTCATCAAACAGTGGCCTATCCAGGCCTCAGTTGCCCCTTTGAGTGAAAAACCAATTTTAACAGCTGTAGATGGCTTTCCATACTCGTTCTTGCTTGCATCATAGTTTGACACATGCCTAGCTGCTTTAATTGCCAGTTGAAAATTTGCTGGATCACAAATGTCTTTAAGACTTTGGACATGCTTGTCAATCTCCTTGGCAGCCAACACAAACCGTCCCAGTTCTCTCAGCTTTTGTGCAATGTATCTGTGCTGAGATTCTTCACGGCCCTTTTTTGCAAATAATGCATCTCCATATGCACAAATCATCTCATCACTCCTGATATGAGAGGTTACATGATCCTGTAGCATAGAGTGAATGATTGTTTGTACTCCATTGCATGATTCTCTGATTGGAATTAGATGTGAGGAAGATTTTTGTACTCTTGCTCTTTTGCCTTTGTGTCTTTCCTTTTTCCGTTCTCTACATGACTTCTCATGCCTCCAGAGTTCAGTCCTCTTGAACATTGCATAACAGTGTTGACATGGCAGGTATTTCTCTATGTCTACCTTTGCAGAAGGCTGTTTCCATGTTACAATCTCACCATATCCTTCCTCTAAGACGCTGAGATTATGTTGCCAGTCGCCCTTGTTACGAAGGCCTTCTAACCGTATCTTCCTTTGTTTGGAGCCAACTGGGAAACTAAAAGCATAGGCGACATCACATTCATCACCATGCTTTCTTTCTAGATGTCTGGCTATCTTCAATTGGGCCTTTTTACAGTATACACAGTAATGAGCTTTGTCCCAGACCCTGGCACCGTCCTTTTTTTTGCTTGTTTTAACAGTAATCTGCAGCCTTTTTTTGCCATCTCGAAACATCCTTTTTTCTTTTGACTCCGTATCTATTTGAACTGATTTACCTTTGGCCTTCTGGTCCTTAGATTCCCCAATCTCAGTTTCAATGGATGACAAATGACTTTGGTGCTTCTCTGGTGAACTGTGGCAGGATGACTGGGACTTCTTTGCAAGCACCTTGTCTTCACTGGATGATGGTGATGATGGTGGTTTGTAGTCTGCATCAGATCCACTGTGACTAGATGACTCCTCTGTGAGCATCTCATCTTCTCTGGATGGTGATGGTGCTGATGGGGGGTAGCAAGCTTTATCACCACACGTCCCTTCGAGAGGTGTATGTTCACCTGATGAGGGGCAGTGGTCCTTTTTGGCCTTCACAGCAGGGCAAAAGAGGGAAAAACAGGGGAAAAGATAAATTATGCAGCTACATTAGTGCACGATTCAGTGTGAAACCTTTACATTGAAAAGAAGAAGGCCAAGAAAGGCCTACACCTCTACATCTACCTACCTGTGAAAATTATTCACCGTCTAACAACATATGGCATGTTTCTTCTTGCTGGACTCTGGCCTACATATGACTGTCTAAACATTTTAGTCAAATTTTAGTCAAGGAAATAATCACACATTTTAGGAACATTTTAGTAAATTTTTTTCTTGCTTTGCCTCATTCAATTAGGCTTAGAATTTTCTGTAGAAACAAATTTGTTTGCATGCACTTTTTCCAGAATATGTCAGACCGTTAGATCAGACTGCTTTAGGTTGTACTTGCCTACTTACTATATTACCATTAAAATCACACAAGTGATTGAACAACTAGTCTTTTAATATGCCTACATGTCTCAGAGCTCAGAAATCAGACACAAAAATCTTCCAAACAAATTGCTGTGTAATCTAAAAAACAAAAAGTCTGACTGGGTAATGTGTGCTATGTCAGGTGTAGAACTGTCATTAAGCTGTAATAATGACGACCAGTGAGTGAAAACAAATCAATCATTATTACAAATAAATGAATAAACGTGCAGACTGTGGGTGCTACAGCAGCAACAAGTGATGCTCTTTCAGATACATTTCCCTTACATGTTTCAATCCAACAGCAGGGCAGACGAGTTATGTTAATAATAAAACTGCATGTTTCTGAGGAGCTGTGAAACTAACGACCGGACGCTAACAACACAAAAACACAGCTAATGTTAGCATGCACTCAGCCTCATTCATTCATTCATTCATTATTTATTAATGCAAACTGAAAACTATTTCATGGGAGAAACTGGCCTCTAGCCAGACTGAACCAGCCTGGTTTAATACAGCAGACTGAGCAGTAACACTGGCTTGTAGGGCTGGCCCGAATAGCAGCTTCTGGGCTCCGGATATTCAGGCCCATTTAATGATGAGTATCTGAACATTCGGATCCCAAAATAGGTATTCGGATAGCATCATCACGACAGAATATTCGGATATTCGGGTCCAGCCCTACTGGCTTGACATTAGTTCATATATCTGCTCAAATATATTAGCAGCCTGACGTTAGTTTGGCTGCAGGTAGTTTAGTTAGCCAGGTGAACTCATCGGGGCTTTAACAGCAGGAGGTGCAACTCTCCTCATGTTGTCTGCATGTTCCTCACATAATCCACAGACACAGGTCATCTCTCAGCCTCTATTTACTGCATAATGTTTTCATTTTGCCTAAATACATACTAAAAAAACCACACAGCAGCCGCTACTGAGCTGCTGCGTCTCTCGCGTGTGTTCATGTTCACATATACTGCATCTCAGCTGCGTGTCTGCAGCGGCATAGCAACTGCCAGCCCATCTATTTACATGGAGTTTGCTTTTAAGATTTATAAACAAAAATGATCATATAATTTTACTTTCATGCACTAGAACAGGGACTGAGCTGCAGGAGGAGAGAGAAAGGGAGAGGAGCAGAGATGCTGGAGAAGTCCTGTCCCTCTCATATTGTGTATTTTCTCATCATGTGTGTAACATATGGAGATACAGAAAATGCTCAGTTTGCTGTGTTGCCATGGTCTGCTGTACTGTTTATTTAGTCTGTGTGGCCTAAGGCTCTGTCAGTGTCGGGCAGCGTCTGCACGTCAATCAACCAAGTAGGACAGAGGCTTTAAACAGGTTGCTTAGATGCACAGTTGGGGAAAAATAAACTTTTGGAAAATCCAACAGTCATCCACTAACATTTTCATCTCCTCTGCTCTCCTCAACGCAAATGAAACTTAAATTTCATCATATTCCGACACACAGGGATTTATCCTCATGTAAAAAGCTTTGTTGAATAATAATTTTCATCATTACAACGAAATTAACACGTATTTTTAACAAATTCTACACTCTCACTGTCATTTTGTTTCATTAAACTACACAAAGCAACCTTAAAATCATTTTAAGTGCAAAGAAAAAAAATTACTTACCCGAGCATTTTCAAATCTCTGTAAAGTTCCAAGTCTTCTTTTAAATCTCTCCATGTTAAATGCTGGATGTCGGAGTCAGAGGAGAGATGAGGTGGAGGTGCTTGGGCAGGTCTCAGCGAGCTGAACTCTTCACCTCGGTTCTCCACCTCTGATTGGATAATTGGTGAACGAGCCATCAGCATGGGGGGAGGAGGTGAGCACACAGGAGCAGCTCTGACCCTGAAAACTCATCTTAAAACTTCATTAACCCTTTCATGGTCCTGTCTTTTTAAATTTCACCTAAAACAGCATCAGAATTTCACACAAATCCTAAAACTATAAAAAGGGACATCTACTTAAACAATACAGATCAAAATATTTAACTTCTTGATTTATTGAGGAAATTTAAGGACAAATTTTAAAAAAGAATGCTAAATGAGTGGAGAAACATATTAAATGCAGATCATTAGATTCTCTGAGTAAAGAAGTCAATTAAGTTACTTAAATAAAAGTTTTTGTGACTGGGGAGAAATCTTAAGGAGAATGTTTATCTGTCCTGTAGACTTCCATATACTGTGAAGGCCCAGGGTGGCTGCATACACATTGATTTTCCTTTAATTTTCACCCATCTGGATTTGCAGAGGTGCTTGGGCAGGTCTCAGCGAGCTGACCTCTTCACCTCGATTCTCCACCTCTGATTGGATAATTGGTGAACGAGCCATCAGCGAGGGGGGAGCACACAGGAGCAGCTCTGACCCTGAAAACTCATCTTAAAACTTCATTACCCCTTTCATGGTCCTGTCTTAAAATTTCACCTAAAACAGCATCAGAATTTCACACAAATCCTAAAAGTATAAAAAGGGACACCTAATTAAACAATACAGATCAAAATATTTAACTTCTTGATTTATTTACTGAGAAATTTAAGGACAAATTTTTTAAAAAGAATGCTAGATGAGTGGAGAAACATATTAAATGCAGGTTATTAGATTATCTGAGTAAATAAGTCAATTAAGTTGCTTAAATAAAAGTTTGTGTTACTGAGGAGAAATCTTAAGGAGAATGGTTATCTGTCCTGTAGACTTCCATATACTGTGAGGCTGTTCTGTAGGCCCAGGGTGGCTGCATACACATTGATTTTCCTTTAATTTTCACCCATCTGTATTTGCAGAGGTGCTTAAGACTTCTCCAAAACCAAAGTCGACTTGTTTCCATCAGGCCAAACAAGACTTTGGTCCAGGGGATTCAGGATTATCATGATCTAAATTGAATTTTAAAATGCATAGAGACCAAAAATTGCTTTCCACAAAAAAAAAAACACACCTCATCATTGTGTTGGTGGGGAGTAGCACACAGATAATATGTGCATGTAAAATTAGTACTGTAAGCTCCACAGCTGGTGGACATTTGTGCTGTGAAATATTTGGTACATTAGTTTATATGTGCAAGCATAGAACAGTAAGAACACTGCAAAGCATTTTTATAGCCTAAACCTCAGTGGTAAGCATGGTAAAACATGTAAGTATAAAATAGAATCAAAAGCATGAATTTTGAGCCAAATGTAATAAATAAATAATATATACAACTAATGTTTGAAAAGGGGCCTCTGACAACAACACCATGGAAAATAACATACTAATTTAGGCCTAATATCAATTTTTGTGGTCACCTATTTATGGCCTTCATGTCTTTGTGTCAACCAAAACTGTTAAAATGAATAGTCATTTTAAAATGGTGAATTATCAACATTTTCCTGGGGTCAGGTACTTCATATGTTAAAGGTGCATTAGTCAACTTTTCTGTGTTCAAAATGTATTTTAATTACTTTATTTTTAATGCCAATGAGTGGAGAGGCTTTTACAGAAACTAAATTATGAGCTATTAATTTCCCTCTTTTATTTTGTCTATCAGCTTTTAGCCAACTTTTATTTTGAAGTGCTCAGGTAGCGCTTTCCCGGAAATAGGCGTTGGCATATGTTGAGATTGGTGCTGCAGAGCATGACGGTCTTTTAGTGGGTGCAGTACCCAGTTTCAACAGTAGGCAGAGTAGTGAGTAAAAAGTGTGTGAAATTCTGGTGAAAAATTCTCAACATTGATCCAAATTGAGGTCTTTTTGTGAAAAGCACAGGATAGCTTCTATATAGCCTTAGGAGCTGATTTAAAGCATGACAAAGTGAGGACCGGCCAAAATGTCCTCACTTCCCAAAAATGTTCTCACTGTGTTGGTTAAAAACTCACGCCAGTCCTCACAACGTAGTAAGTACAAGAACACGCACGCACACACACACACACACACACACACACACACACACCAACACACACAACTACATCTTTAAGGAGACAGGTGTCGGAACAGCAAGAGGCAGAACACACACACACATACACATACAGAGTTGTAGAAAAACAGGTGCAGATAGCAAGAAATGGAGCCTATAGGGAGTTTTTGTGATGCGTATTGTTGCTCCCATAATCTCTTACCTTTCATTCTCACTTGCTGCAACACACCACACACTCACATACACACTTCTGGCAGAGACTGCCCTACCTTGGCACTCTAGGTCCCTGGCCCAATTTGAACAGTATCAGTGAGCGATGGTGACCCACTGGTGCCAGAAGACCTGGGTGGAAAAAGTCGAGTCATTTTGGTCAAATTTTTATTC